>NW_021832670.1:0-12500 GCF_006345805.1 Octopus sinensis | reverse complement strand
AAAAACAAGCAGTAACAATGGCAACAACAAAATCTCCTTGTTGATACCAAAATCAAAAGCCTCCCAAGTTTTTTTTAAGATGTGATGGCCTCAGATGGAATGATGAATTTGAATGACTTAGGTTTGACCCATCTTATCCCTCAATATGTCCATCATCGTCATCGCCATTATCGTCATCGCCATCATCGCTGTCATCATCATTATCATCATCACCTCCGCCACTACCACCACCACTACCACCACTACAACAATAAATCATCATCATCATCGTCGTCGTCATCATCATCGTCATCAACACTGTTTTTGTTACTGTTTTAACATACCTTTTCTCAATGCTTGCATGGATCAGATAAACTTCACCAAAGCAGATTTCCTACAGTCAGAAGTCAGGTTCTTTTTCCTGTTACCAATTATCACTCGTTTCCAAATAAGGCAATATTCTCTCTCCTCCTCCACTAGTCCTTCAAATGTGAATGGCACAATGGCCAAGATTTTCATGTAAACAAATTTTTAAAAATATTTTTTTACTTGTTTCAGTCATTTGACTGCGGCCATGCTGGAGCACCGCCTTTAATTGAGCAACTCGACCCCAGGACTTATTCTTTGTAAGCCCAGTACTTATTCTATCGGTCTCTTTTGCTGAACCGCTAAGTGACGGGGATGTAAACACACCAGCATCGGTTGTCAAGCAATGCTAGGGAGACAAACACACACATACATATATATATATATAAACATATATACGACAGGCTTCTTTCAGTTTCCGTCTACCAAATCCACTCACAAGGCTTTGGTCAGCCCGGGGCTATAGCAGAAGACACTTGCCCAAGATGCCACGCAGTGGGACTGAACCCGGAACCATGTGGTTAATTAGCAAGCTACTTACCACACAGCCACTCCTGCGCCTAAGTTTGAAACCAATATATCTCAAGTGTTTTATTTCTATGCCGTGACAACACCAACAAACATGTCGGTTTTGATTTTGAATAAGAAAGGAAGCTTTTGGTTAATTTTTACTGATTTTTAGTTGATACAGTTATGCGCTTAAAGTCCCAATGGTGGACATGCATAAGCTTTGGATATGTATTCATCATCACAGACATTTCACTGATAATTGATGAAGACTGTTCGTATGAAATGTTGCAAGCTATATCATGAATATCTTAAGAGAACATAATCACCTCTCTTCAATTGCAGTAGACTAGTAGCAGTATACCGTCCATTGTTTTAATCTATACAATAAAAAAAAAAAAGATGATACTAGTGCTTGGTATATTTTATACTCTTTCTACTCTTCTGAATGCTGAAATGGCCACACTAATTCATCTCTGAGGAGTTTAGATATGTGTATATATTTGTGTGTGCATGAGAGCGTGTGAATGTGAGCGTGTGAGAATATATATATATATATATATTATATATACACATTCATAAATATATACATTCATACATGCAATACATATATACATATATACATATATATATATAATATATATATATATATATATATATATTATATATATATATATATATATATATATATTATATATATATATATATATATATATATATATTATTGGTATTGCAATACCCCAGTGAATATATATGTATATATATATATAGGTGAGAAAGTTGGTGTGTGAAAGCACGTGGCTGGATGTATAGAAAATAGAAACGAGTGAAAAAACTACAGAAGGCTTGTTTTATAAGGTTAAAGAATATTTTTAAGTCGTTATGTTAGAAGAATGTTATAAAATTTTTCAGACATTTGAAAAATTTGAAAAGTTAACACGAAACCGGTCATTTCTTCAAAAACTATGTCACTGTATGAAAAATTTTATAACATTCTTCTAACATAACGACTTAAATATATTCTTTAACCTTATAAAACAAGCCTTCTGTAGTTTTTTCACTCTTTTCTATTTTCTCTCTATATATATATATACACATATGTATTACATATACATATTAAATTAAAGACTGTGAGGGCGCGTGGCTTAGTGGTTAGGGCATTCGGCTCATGATCGTAAGGTTGTGAGTTCGATTCCCGGCGACGCGTTGTGTTTCTTGAGCAAGACACTTTATTTCACGTTGCTCCAGTCCACTCAGCTGCAAAAATGAGTTGTACTTGTATTCAAGGGTCAGCCTTGTCACTCTCTGTGTCACGCTGATTATCCCAGAACTACGTTAAGGGTACACGTGTCTGTGGAATGCTCAGCCATTTGCACGTTAATTTCATGAGCAAGCTTTTTCTTTGATCGTATCAGCTGGGACCCTCGTCGTCGTAACCGGCGGGTCTTTTTTTTTTTAAATTAAAGACTGCATTTGTGATATTATTTTGAATTCTGTAGTAACAATTGTTTTAATACAACATGAATTCATAATATTATTTATATACACACATTATTCCTCAGCATTTTTTTGTTTGAGACTTAATGTGAAGAAATGTACATGAAAACTTAAAAACATATTTTATGATATTATGAATGCATTATATTCATATGAGTATTAATATTGTTATATTTCGGAATGGTCATTTTGCCAGTTTAGCCAATATATAACAATATCTGTTTCAACACACGACTTCACATAAAATATCTTGCACAACAAATATTTAAAAGTATTAATATTTATGTTCATGTAATGGGTTTTCCATGTTGTATTGAAACAATTGTAACTTAAGAATTAAAAATAATAACATATATTATATTCTTTCATCCCTTTATTTACTATGTGTGTGTGTGTGTATGTGCGTGCAACTATTAATTATGCTTAACATATCTGCAATGAATTTACCAAATGACCACTGACTGTATATTGCTGTAAATGGAATCTAGTGGCTTGTGTATATTGTAAAATATAATTTCACTTGTGATATTCATTAAATACCATTACAATATGAAACTTTTTGTCAAATGTTTTTAGTTCTAATTTTCAGATTTTGTTGGCAGACCATTTTATTATATACTAGCAGTATCGCCTGGCGTTGCTTGGGTTTGTAAGGGAAATAACTATGTAAGCATTTTTAGAGAATTATAGCCAAAAAGTAGCAAAAAAATGCTTTAAAAATGGAAAAAAATGATGGTAAATTTTTTTAAAAATCGTTGACTCATCGTAGACATTTTTAGAGAGTTACTTCCCTTATATAATAGCGAAAAAATGCATTAAAATGGAAAAAAATGATGGTAAATTTTTTTTTAAATCGTAGACTCATCGTAGACACGTGCTAATACCCAGAAGGGCTTGATATGAATCACGACTATAAGATACCCGCTTTTGGTTAAACTGCACCGCAAAATGTGGGAGTAGTTAGGAATCTAAATCGTAGGAGACAGACACACAACTTGACTTTTATATATAAAGATATATATATATAAGTTCAGCAAAAATTTAGATTCAAATGAATATGGCACTTAATTTAGATGCACAAGAATTTTGTATGGTGTTATCCATAAAAATCCGTGGGGTGATTATAATCAAAATAAGCAACAAGAATGACTCCGGTAATTTGGTACGATCGTTTCATACTACATCATTTTATTAAATGTTGTAAGTATTACAACAGATTTAAGATGCTGAGTACTCATCAGCCAATTATAGAGGTTTTCCATGTGTATATATATATATATATATATTTTTTTTTTTGCCTAGCATGATATAATTTTAATTTCTGTCATAATCGTGTAATTGAAGAGTTCATCATCATCATCATCATCATCATCATCATAATCGTTTAACGTCTGTTTTCCATGCTAGCATGGGTTGGACAGTTCGACTGGGGTCTGGAGGCTGCACCAGGCAGTATATATTCAAGCATATACAAATATCCGTAGACAATTTGGATGCTTAATGAGATAGAATTGTCCTATGATTTTATGAAACTTTAAATTATTTGGAGACGAGTCACACTGTTATCAAAGTTATTCAGTAATATATGTAAACTCTTACCAAATGTGTTCAGTACCACTTTCACATGTCCATATATATACACATATATATAAACATATATATATATATATATATATATATATATATATTATATTATATATATATATATATTATATATATTGTGTGTTTGTGTGAGTGTGTTGTGTGTGTGTATGTGTATGTGTATATGTATGTATATATGCATATATATATATGTATGTATATATATATATATATCTGAGTGTATATGTATATATATATATCTAATTATATATATATATATATATTTCTATATATATATATATATATATATATATATAGAGAGAGAGAGAGAGAGAGAGAAATATAGATATATGTACAGGGTGCGTAGGATATTTGAGAACAAATTTATGTTTATAAAATAAACAGATAACTTTATTTATCAAAAAATGCTATGTGGATAAAAATAAATCTTCTTTTCTATAATGATATTCAATAAAGCCACCTTCAGCTTCAACAACTGCTTCTATATGAGATCTAAATCATCTACAGGCTTGAATCAAGTGGTCCTGGTTCATTTGGGACATTACTCTGACTATGGCAGCTTTCAAAGAATCTTTGGGGTTATGGGGATGTTCATTGACCTCTCTCTCAACAATGTTCCACATGTAATAGTCCAACGGATTGAGATCTGGGGAATTAGGTGGCCGAATTTTAGGGGTTATGTGATCATGAAAATTTTCAGCCACCCATTCCTGTGTTACTAGAGCCATGTGTGATAATGCAGAGTCTTACTGAAACGCATATGGCCTTCCATTGCATTCACTGTCTATCCAGGGCTTAATATTTCCAGGACCTCAATGTAGGCGGCAGAATTAACTCTAAGGCCTTGTGGAAAGAAGTAAGGAGGCATCACATGTCCTTCATTGCTGTCAAGCCCTAAAGCCATCACAGTCGCAGAAAATTTTGTATGCATAACACTTGGAACTCCAGAAGGGTCTGCACATAACCATCTGTCATTTCTTTGTTAACTTTTTGATCTTGGTCGAAGTTTTTCTCGTTTGAGAAAAGTCAAATCAAATCTTCTGCTGGATTTTTCAGTTTGTTTAAGAGCTTTATAGATATGATGTAGTGATTTTCATTTGCTTTTTCTGACAAATTAACCTTTCTTCATCATATAAGGCTTATATCTGATGTCTTCATGGACAACATTTCTGACTGTTCCTCCTGACCCATAGAGATCTTTGCAATTGACCTCATAGACTTTCTGGGATTGTAATCAATGATCTGCTGAATTTGCTGGTTAAATTTAGGTGTTCTGATGATATCAGATCATTTAGAATGCTTTTTATCCTTTGATACTGGTGATACGTTTCCATCTTCAGTTTCTAGCTCCTTACAAACTTTGTAGACGAAAGATCTGGCAACTTTTCAAAATCGAGATATTTCTAAATTTCTATGCTCACCCCTTATAACCACAATAACAACATATCACTTCATTTCTTGAATCAGCTGAGAGTCTGCCATAATTATTTTCTGAAACAAAGATTATACAGAGTTAGCAAAAAATGCAGTAATGACCCCAAAAATGTTATGCCTCAAATACCTTATGCACCCTGTATATATATATATATATATATATATATATATACATATATATATATATATATACTATATATATATATATATATATATATATATATATATATATATATATATATAAAAATATTGTACATACACACACATATCTGTGTGTATGTATGGGTGTGTTTATAGGCTTTATTAATTATAACTCTTTCATAATGTAAGAACAAAAATATTCAATTTTGAAATATTTTATGAAGAGTGGCTGTGTGGTAAGTAGCTTGCTTACCAACCACATGGTTCTGGATTCAGTCCCACTGCATGGCACTTTGGGCAAGTGTCATCTACTATAACCTAAGGCTGACCAAAGCCTTGTGAGTGGATTTGGTAGATGGAAACTGAAATCAAGCCCGTCATATATATGTATATATATATATATATGTATGTGTGTATATGTTTGTGTATTTGTGTTTGTCCCCCCAACATCGCTTGACAACCGATGGTGAACTTAGCGGTTCAGCAAAAAAGACAGATAGAATAAGTACTAGGCTTCCAAAGAATAAGTCCTGGGGTCAATTTGCTCGACTAAAGGCGGTGCTCCAGCATGGCCACAGTCAAATGACTAAAACAAGTAAAAGAGTAAATGAGTAAAATGTTCTTGGAGTTTTGGAGTTTTACATCTTTGGCAAGTGACAGGATCTCTGAATATGTGTTAAAACTGAAAAAAATATATAATGCCAGATACTTTAGAACCATTTCATAATACAAGAAAACTACTCTCTTTTACTTGTTTCAGTCATTTGACTGCGGCCATGCTGGAGCACCTCCTTTAGTCGAGCAAATCGACCCCGGGACTTATTCTTTGTAAGCCCAGTACTTATTCTATCAGTCTTTTTTTACCGAACCGCTAAGTGACGGGGACGTAACCACACCAGCATCGGTTGTCAAGCAATGCTAGGGGGACAACACAGACACACAAAAAACACACAACCCACACACCACACATATATTATATATATATACCATATATACGACAGGCTTCTTTCAGTTTCCGTCAACCAAATCCACTCACAAGGTATGGTCGGCCGGGGCTATAGCAGAAGACACTTGCCCAAGATGCCACGCAGTGGGACTGAACCCGGAACCATGTGGTTGGTAAGCAAGCTACTTACCACACAGCCACTCCTGTGCCTGTTGCATTCATTTGTTATTTAATTTATAACTGCAACTAGTATGAAGTTAGAGTATTAAAAATAATTCTTGCTCTTCGTGCTGTGACTTCAAATTCCACAGAAGTCAATTTTGCCTTTTTGCCTTCAAAAGTTGATAAAATACTTACTAAATACCAGTATCAATTCTTTGTTTATTCTTTCACTTCCCATCTATTAATCAGTTCATCTTTTCCTTCATCAATTTCTCTCTTGCTTCCTCTCCAGTTTTCTCTGTGTCCATCTCTCTGTTCCAGAATTAGCCACAACATCGTGGAAAGTTGGCACATTCTAGCTTCTTTCATTTTCTGTCTGGTTACATACCCGTGTCTCTCTCTGTCTCCTCTAGAATTGGTTGCAAACTTCTAGAAAGGGGTGATGCACCAAAATTCTACTTCTAGCAGACAAAGCATTCTGTAGAATCTGAGAAAGCTGGTGCCAAACAAGGTCATTCACTTTGAAGTATCAAAAAGTTTTATCCTGTCACCTAGTCTTTGACACAATTCCTCTTCATGACCATGTTTTACAATATGCCATCTGGGGAATAAGAGCCACATTGACTGATTGCAACATTGACTGATTGCAAACAAATACAAGAATATTTCCTTAACAAAAATGTTTATTTAAATATTTAAAGGAAAGTGAAGCGATTGCCAGGGAATACTGGTTTATATTTGCCAAAATTTTGCATGCTGTTAAATGGCTGTGAACTGATACTCTATAGGGTTACTCATCCTGTCTTTCGATGCCAGTCCGTGGCTGTTTGCCAGTCCGTGGCCATTTGCCAGCCCCGTCTGGCACCTGTGTGGGTGGCACGTAAAAAGCACCGACTACACTCATGGAGTGGTTGGCGTTAGGAAGGGCATCCAGCCGTAGAAACACTGCCAGATCAGACTGGGCCTGGTGCAGCCTTCTGGCTTCACAGATCCCCGGTCGAACCGTCCAACCCATGCTAGCATGGAAAGCAGACGCTAAACGAGATGGTGATGATGATGATGATGATGATGATGATGATGATCTGGTCTTTGGGTTCCTTTAGGAGAGTTCATTCCATTGTTTCAGGCTTGAATACTGGTTCAAGGATCTCCTCTTCCCTTTCTCCTATCCATCTTAGGGGTCCTTAAAAAAATATGTAAGGTGCTGTTTTCTCATCCCTGATAAGACTCTGAAAAAAAAAATACTTAAATCAAACCTTATTGTTTTAACAAAAAGACAAAAAAAAAAGGAAAGGTCACATATGGTAATGCAGTCTTATATTGTATTGTCTGAAATAAAGATTGGATGGTCTCAGGTGGATTGTCTTTGATTAAATATCTTCTCACTTTGACTTTACTTCACCTGAGAGCTTAATGACAACAGTAACAGCAACATCAACCAAAGTAGCAACAACATTTTCAACAACTAATGACAATAATGACAACATAATCAACAATCAACAAACAACAACAACAACAACAACAACAACAATAACAACAACAAGGTTACTGAAAGCTACTAACTCTCACTACTCCTTCGCATCACTTCAGCGCCATCTCTTCAATTGTTAGCACCATTTCTTCAAACCCTCCTTCTCTCTTTCTTTCACTTCCTCTACCCTCTCTCTCTCTCTCTCTCTCTCTTCTCTCCTCACAACCAATCTCATTGCCCTTTCGCTCTCTCGCTCTCCATCCGTCCCTCCGTCTCTCTCTCTGTCTCTCTCTCTCTCTCTATCTACCCCTTCTCTCTCTCTCTCATAGTCCTCTCCCAAACACCACATCTTCATCGTCTCCCCCACCCAACCTCCGGCCCCCACCGCCCTGCTCCTCACTCCTATCCCTACCACCAGGTCTTAGAGAAACAAGCAAGCCATAGCTGATAAATTAACATTGTGCTAGACATGACATCTCCTCAAAAATGATATTATTCAAAAAGGAAGTTAAAAAACATTTAAAGACATGGTGTAACATTTATTTTATTTTATTCTATTTTACGTTCTCTTATGTTATTTATTGTTTTGCTTTGTGTGATGATGATGGATTTCAAAGAAGGAAGGAACGAAAGAAAGAAGGAAAGAAAGAAAGAAAGAAAGGAAGAAAGAAAAAAACAATATACTGAGACAGTGTTGGTGTGTGTGTGTGTGTGTGTGTGTGTGTTTGTGTTTGTCTCACTTCTTGTTCATGTGTGCATGTGTGTGTGTGTATGTGTGCGCGTATGAATGTGTGTTGCGGTATGGTTGTGTTTTTTTAGTGTTATGCACATGTGTGCACGTTGTGTGCAACTGTGCTATAATTGTGTAAGCATTGTGTGTGCAATGTGTATTGTGTGTGTGTGCATATTTGTATGTGGTGTGCATATGTTTTTGATGGGTGCATCTGTGTGTGTACATGTGTATGTGTGTGGCATATGTATATGTGTTTATGTGTGAATATGTGTATGTGTGTGTATATGTGTGCATGTGTTGCATATGTGTGTGCATTTGTGTGTGCATATGTGTGTGTACATGTGTATGTGTGTGCATGGTATGTGTGATATGTGTATATGCATATGTGTGAGCAGTATGTGTTCATGGTGTAATGTGTGAATATGTATGTGTATGCATATGTGTGTGCATATGTGTGTGCATGTGTATGCATATGTGTGTGCATGTGTGCATGCATATGTGTGTGCATGTGTTATGTGTGTGTCATGTGTAATGTGTGTGCATATGTTGTGCATATGTGTGAGCATGAGTATGTGTGTGCATATGTGTATGTGTGAATATGTGTATGTGTATACATATATGTGTGCATATGTGTGTGCATGTGTATGTGTGTGATTGTGTTTTACTGGTATATGTGCTTGGTGTGTGTAACATTAATGTGATGTGTGTGTGTGTGTGTGTGTGTGTGTGTGTGGTAGTTTTACTAATGTATGTATATAAGTGTGCATGGCATGTTTGCAGATATGCATATATATATACATATGGTGTATGTTTGGGACAAATGTGTGAAGTATGTGTGTGTGTGAGTGTGTGATGCATGTTTATGTGTGCGTGTGCATGTGTGTATGGGGTGTATTTGAGATTCATGTGAGGGTATGAAATTCTAAAAATCCATGTATGACTGTGTATGGGTAATGCGTGAATATGTGTGTGTATATGTGTGTGCATGTGTGAATATGTGTATGTGTGTGCATGTGTATGTGTGTGCATTTGTGTGTTGTGTGTATGTGTGAGTATGTGACCATTGAATGAAGTATGTTTGTGTGCATATATGTATGCATGCTTTGGGAATGCAAATGTGAAGGCATGTGTGTATTTTAGCATGCATGCACGAATGTGTGTGTTTGAGTAAGTATACATGTGTGAAAGTGTGTATATTGAGTGTTGAATAACAATTTGTGTGTGTTGTGTGTATGTGGTGTGTGTGGTGTGTGTGTGTGTGTTGTGTTTGTCTCAACTTTTGTTCATGTGTGCATGTGTGTGTGTGTATGTGTGCGCGTATGAATGTGAGTGCGGTATGGTTGTGTTTTTAGTGTTATGCACATGTGTGCACGTTGTGTGCAACATTGCTATAAATTGTGTAAGCATATGTGTGTGCATATGTGTATGTGTGTGTATGTGTGTGCATATGTGTATGTGTGTGTATGTGTGTGCATATGTGTATGTGTGTGTGTGTGTGAATATGTGTATGTGTGTGCATATGTTTTTGCATATGTGTGTGCATCTGTGTGTGTACATGTGTATGTGTGTGCATATGTATATGTGTGTATGTGTGAATATGTGTATGTGTGTGTATATGTGTGTGCATGTGTATGCATATGTGTGTGCATGTGTGCATGCATATGTGTGTGCATATGTGTATGTGTGTGTGCATGTGTATGTGTGTGCATATGTGTATGCATATGTGTGAGCATGAGTATGTGTGTGCATATGTGTATGTGTGAATATGGTGGTGTATACATATGTGTGTGCATATGTGTGTGCATGTGTATGCATATGTGTGTGCATGTGTGCATGCATATGTGTGTGCATATGTGTATGTGTGTGTGCATGTGTATGTGTGTGCATATGTGTGTGCATATGTGTGAGCATGAGTATGTGTGTGCATATGTGTATGTGTGAATATGTGTATGTGTATACATATGTGTGTGCATATGTGTGTGCATGTGTATGTGTGTGATTGTGTTTTACTGGTATATGTGCTTGGTGTGTGTAACATTAATGTGATGTGTGTGTGTGTGTTGGTGTGTGTGTGTGGTAGTTTTACTAATGTATGTATATAAGTGTGCATGGCATGTTTGCAGATATGCATATATATATACATATGGTGTATGTTTGGGACAATGTTGTGAAGTATGTGTGTGTGTGTGAGTGTGTGTATGCATGTTTATGTGTGCGTGTGCATGTGTGTATGGGTGTGTATTTGAGAATGCATGTGAGGGTATGAAATTTTCTAAAAATCCATGTATGACTGTGTATGGGTATGCGTGAATATGTGTGTGTATATGTGTGTGCATGTGTGAATATGTGTATGTGTGTGCATGTGTATGTGTGTGCATTTGTGTGTGTGTGTATGTGTGAGTATGTGACAATTGAATGAAGTATGTTTGTGTGCATATATGTATGCATGCTTTGGGAATGCGTATGTGAAGGCATGTGTGTATTTTAGCATGCGTGCACGAATGTGTGTGTTTGAGTAAGTATACATGTGTGAAAGTGTGTATATGAGTGTTTGAATAACAATTTGTGTGTGTGTGTATGTGTGTATGTGTGTGTGTATCTGTGTGTATGTGTGTGTGTGTGTGTGGTTTAGTATTAATTAGTATGTGTGTGTTTGGATATGTGTATATGACTTCATCTGTGTGTGTTTACATAACAGAGTGTTCATGTATATGAAAGTTGAAATGAAAGCGCAAGTGTATATATATATGTATGTATGTATGTTGAAGTATGTGTAAGCATTAGTACTTATGTGTGTGGAAATTAGTATGCATACATGTGTGTGTGTGTGTGTGCATGCATGTATGTGTATTGATGTATAATCATGCATGAGTGATGATATGTGTTGTGCATGTGCTTGCATATATATGTGTGTGTGTGAGTGTATCTGTGTTTGTGTTTTGTTAGATTTATTGCGTGTAACTATATGCGAGTTACAGTGTGTACACGTGTGTGTGTTTGTGCATGTGTGCGCTTGTGCATGCATGTGTGTGTGTGTTTGTATATTTGTGTCAGAGTGTGTTTATTAGGAGTTGAGTAGAACTTGCTTAAACAGGTAGAGAGAGAGAGAGAGAGAGAGAAAGGAAGGAAGGGGGTAATGATGTTATAGATAATTTATTAACATTGGAGAAAGTGAGAGAGAGAAAGAAAGAAAGAGAGAGAGAAAGAAAGAAAGAGAGAGAGAGATAGTGAGAAGGAAAGTGAGAAAGAGATAGTGAGAAGGAAAGTGAGAAAGTGGGAGAGAGAATGAGTGGTGAGCATAGTTAATTTTTAGTAGGATCAACCAATTTTGGAGAGGCAGTAACAGCAGTGGTGGTGGAGGTGGAGGAAGAGGAGGAGGAGGAGGAGGAGGAGGAAGAGGAGGACAGAGAAAGACAAAGAGAAAACGAGACAGTGAAAGGGAAAGTGGGAAGAAGGGAGGGAGAGAGAGAGAGAGGTGGGAAGAGATGAGAGGGGATGTGAGTGTCAAGATGATGTTATTGATAAATTAACATTGAAAATGCATTTTAAGTTAAGCTGATTGATCTAATCATAAAAGAATTGAGTCAGGAATAACAAAAAAAAACTGAAACAATTGTAAATAAACATAACAACACATTGGCAGAAACGGCAACCAAAATACA
>NW_021832669.1:0-29970 GCF_006345805.1 Octopus sinensis | reverse complement strand
ATCCAAAAGTTTCAACCACGAAAATACATGTTTCCCATGAAAGCAAGTACGACTGTTAGCTCACACGGACAGGGCAAATAAAAAATAACAAAAATACCGAATTATTTTGGGACAATTGTTTCGCTATCAATGAATTAATGTAATATTACTTACAATAATCAATCTTATGTAGCTCGTCAGCCAAGACTATCTGGATGAAATCCCTCAATCACACGCCAGGTTTTACCATAACGATAAATACGCGTGTGGTTCAATTGATTACATCATCGACGTTATAATTCAAATGCCCCAACCAACAGCGCACCAAACTCTCACGGAAACAAATACAGCATTTAGAAATAAATGCATCATAATTATAATTAATTAATAAGGGTGAGAGAATTAGATACTAATTTAATAGTATATTTATTCCACACCAAGTGGCCTAGTGCTACGAGAAACCTGGATATTATAATATTTTATAACATATTATAATATTTTCACAAATAAATATAAGAGAGTGGTCACTATATGATCACTCTAGCACAGCAGTTAATCCAAAAGTTCACCACGAAAATACATGTTCCCATGAAAGCCAAGTACGACTGTTAGCTCACACGGGGACGGGCAAATAAAAAATAACAAAAATACAGATTATTTTTGGGGCAATTGTTTCGCTATCCAATGATTAAATGTAATATTACTTACAATAATCCATTTGTAGCTCGTCAGCCAAGACTATCTGGATGAAATCCACTCAATCACACGCCAGGTTTTACCATAACGATAAATACGCGTGTGGTTCAATTGATTACATCCGACGTTATAATTCAAATGCCCCAACCACAGCGCACCAACTCTCACGGAATGAAACAATACACAGCATTTAGAAATAATGCATCATAATTATAATTAATTAATAAGGGTGAGAGAATTAGATACTAATTTAATAGTATATTTATTCCACATCAGTGCCTAGTGCTACGAGAAACCTGGATTATTATAATATTTTATGACATATTATAATATTTTCTCACAAAATAATATAAGAGAGTGGTCCACTATATTGATCACTCTAGCACCAGTTAATCCAAGGTTCAAGCAACCTCAACCACGAAAATAATGTTCCCATGAAAGCCAAGTACGACTGTTAGCTCACACGGACAGGGCAAATAAAAAATAACAAGAATACAGATTTTTTGGGACAATTGTTTCGCTATCAATGAATTAAATGTAATTATAATATGAATTATAATATGTTATAAAATATTATAATAATCAGGTTTCTCGTAGCACTAGGCCACTTGGTGTGGAATAAATATACTATTAAATTAGTATCTAATTCTCTCACCCTTATTAATTAATTATAATTATGATGCATTTATTTCTAAATGCTGTATTTGTTTCCGTGAGAGTTTGGTGCGCTGTTGGTTGGGGCATTTGAATTATAACGTCGGATGTAATCAATTGAACCACACGCGTATTTATCGTTATGGTAAAACCTGGCGTGTGATTGAGTGGATTTCATCCAGATAGTCTTGGCTGACGAGCTACAAATGGATTATTGGAAGTAATATTACATTTAATTCATTGATAGCGAAACAATTGTCCCAAAATAATCTGTATTTTTGTTATTTTTTATTTGCCCTGTCCGTGTGAGCTAACAGTCGTACTTGGCTTTCATGTGTCCGCATCCGTGTCTCCTGTCGTGAGGTAGGTTCATCTGGGACTCCCAACAAGAAGAGATCCAGTTTAGTTTTAAAGAAACCCACATCCACACCATGTAAGTCTCTCAGGCATTTAGGGAGGATGTTAAAGAGCTGTGGTCCTCTGAAACCCAGCTGTTGCAGTATCTGGACCTGTATTTTGATGGTGATGTTGGAATCCTTGGCACCACGCAGCGGCGCCCCGTTCTGCGGTTGGAGTAACTTTGAATGCCAAAGTTTGGGACAAGACCCTCCAGGATTTTCAGATGTATATCACTGCATATCTCTCCCGCCTCCGCTCCAGGGAGAAGAGGTTTAATACCTTCAGTCTTTCCCAGTAGCTGACATTTTGCATTGAGACGATTTTCTTTGTGTAGCTTCTCTGAGTTGCTTCGAGTTCTGCTGTTTGTTTTATATTGTGTGGTGACCAAAGTTGGGAGCAGTAGTCCAAACGGCTGAGGACAAATGTTTTCATAGGACCATCAGTGTCTCCTTCTCCTCTTGTTCTGAAAGTTCGGAGAATCCATCCAGCTAGCCGTCTGCATTTTATCACCAGATTAGCAATATGCATTTGGAAAGATGCATCATTGCTCATGTCAATGCCCAAGTCACGCACTGATTTTGACTCAGGGATTGCAATTCTTCCTGGACCAGTGTATCCAGTCTTCACGTCATTTACCTTTGTGTGCCAGTAGGGCAGGGCCTGGAACTTACCTGCATTAAACTGCATGTTGTTGTCCTCATATATATATGTATAATATATATTATATATATATATATATATATGTATATATATATATATGTATATATAATATATATGTTTATATGGTATATATGTATAATATATTATGTATATATAGATATGTATATATGTATATATATGTATATATATAGTATATATATGTATATATATATATCTAATATATATATATATGTATATATGTATATATATGTATATTATATGTATATATGTATATATATGTATATATGTATATTATGTATACTATATATATCTATATTATATATATATATGTATATATTATAATATATATATATATATATATATGTATATATATATATATATATATATATATATATATATATATATATATATATATATATATGTAGCATCGAACTCCCTTGATGATCAAGTGCCACGTATCAGAGGTGGGTTCACAAATTAGTGTAGCTCATTCAGTGGTGGTGCCCCAGCATGGCCCCATATCGGAGAGCCTGCTGATCGACGCGATTAACTTCGCTAGGACGTTCTCCACCATCACCGAGGCCGAGCAAGATGTGATCCTCCATGCACGTAAGACTTTTCTTTTCCACGACGGATCCCACTGGATCAACAAAAAATCTGTGAGCCCCTTCGACGTCAGCATGGGTGCTAGCGACTCGGCTGAAATAAATGACCTTGTGGGCCTTTTCATCCTCCATAGGCTGAAAACCCTATTCACAGGCCTCTCCGGTGGTCTTTACCGCGATGATGGCCTTTTTGCCCTCCACAAAATAAACCCCATGACCACGGATGGGTTCTGGAAAAACCTTTACACTTTTTTTAAAAACTTAGGCCTTAGGATTACCTTAGAATCCAACTTAACCAAAGCTAACTTCCTTGACGTTACCCTCGACTTAAAAACCTCACTTTATTACACGTACCATAAACCAAATGAATCCCTTAGATATATAGACATTAATTCTAACCACCCCAAAAATATATTAGACAACCTAGTGAAAAGTGTCTCAATTAGAATATCTAGCCTGTCCGCTACTGAAGATATCTTTAACGCCGCAGCCCCCTATTACAACGAGGCCCTGGCCCGCAGTGGCTTTAAAGATAAGATCACCTACAGTAGCATAGCCCCTAGCCAACCCAGGAAAAATAGGCGAAGACACATTAGCTGGTACAACCCCCCCCCCCCTTCAACCGTGAGGTCGCTACACCTGTAGCTAAAATTTTCTTCACTCTCCTACAAAAACACTTCCCCACCCAACATAAGTACTATACAATCCTAAATAAGAACACCATTAGACTCTCCTACTCCACCACGCCCAATCTAGCCAGGAACCTAGCCAACAATAACGTGAAAAAACTTAATAAATCTACTTTTTCCGAGGCCCATCCAACATCCGAAAGCAATTGCAACTGCCCTGATAAAACCACTTGCCCCCTCAACAACAACTCGTCTACACATGCGAGGTACGATCAGGCCCCGATGATGAAAGAAAATCGTACATCGGAATGACGTCAAACAGCTTTAAGACTCGTTGGTACGCCCACACACATTCGTTCCGGCGACCTGACAAATCTAACCAAACTACTCTCGCCGCCCACATCTGGTACCTTAAAAGGAACTCCATCCCCTTCAAGATCACGTGGAGACTACTACAGAGGGCGCGTTCGTACACAGGAGGCCATACCTGCTGTGACCTTTGCATTTCTGAGAGCCTGGAGATCTTGTTCGCCAAAGGCCCTCTCCTCAACAAGATCTCGGAACACTCCCCAAATTGTATGCACAAAATTTATGCAAACTACAAAAACTACAGACCCACCCGGCAACCCGATTGACGACACCCACCCACAACCCCCACCCCACCGTTCCCTCAACACCCCCAATTACCTTCTCTCCTAAGACTATTCACATATTGTATGTGTACACATGTATATATGTATAGATATGTATGGGTGTAGGTATGGATATACGTATGTATGTGTGTGCGTGTATTTACATACGTGTGTGTATGTATGTATGTATATGTGTATATATATGTATGTGGATATATATATATATATATATATATATATATATATGTACGCTTGTGTGTTTATGTATATGTAGGTATGTAGATTTATGTGTATGTGTATGTATGTAGGTATATATGTGTAAATAGGTATACATGTGTATGTTTATATGTATGTATCCGTCTGTATGATGGGTAATTGCACATATATATATTTATTATTTATTATTTGAGTATGCATGTATGTATATATGTATATGTTTGTATGCATGTATGTATTTATGTATATATAGATGCGCGTGTGTGTATGCGTATGTGTATTGGTATATATATGTGTATTTGTGTGCGTTCGCGTGTGTATATATATATATAATATATATGTGTGTGTGTGTGTGTGTGTGTGTGTGTATGTGTGTATATGCCTGTATACCTCTGTGTGGATGTATGTATGTATATGGGTGTGCGTACGGATGTATATGTATGTGTATGTAGATGTGTGTGTATGTATATGTATGTGTATATATATATATATACATGTGTGTATATATGTGTGTGTGTATATATGTGTGTATATATGTATGGGTATATATGTGTATATGTATGTATGTGTATGTGTGTATATGTATGGACTTGTTGGGTTTCTTTTTTATATATGTAGATAGATGTGTGTGCGTGTATGTGCGTAGATATGCGTATGTGTATTAGTATGTGCATGTGTATATATATGTGTATGTATATGTATAGATATATGGATGTATGTGTATGTAGGTATGTATATGACTGGTGTAGGTATATATGTGTATGTATATGTAGGTATATGCGTGCGTGTATGTATATATATATATATATATATAGTTTACTCATTTGATAAATATAATGTGTAATAAGAGGCAAAGTTCATTCCATTTACATCCTAGATTTGGAAATATTTTGTGACTTCTGATCTATGTCCCTGCCATAGAACAGATTACATGATGTTGAGATTCCATGTGTGACATCCAACTCTGTAGGATACAAGATTCAGGTTTAATTCTGTTTTCAGAACCATAAAGAGATAGGTGAAAAGGGAAAATAAAAAATCCAAAACTAGATGGGAAATGGGGAGTATATGATATGCTAGAGAAATAAGCTGTAAAGGTAGTGCTCAAGGTTACATATCAGGAGATAGTAGGATTATGGTGAAAGGAGAAAATACATGAAGATGGAGAACATGATGTTGGACATCATGCAGGCTTACCATTTGACCTCCATTTTTTGCATTGCTGTTCTTATCCAACAAAGGGTAAAATTAATTAATTAAGAAGTAATCAATAATTTCACCAAGTAGAATTCAGCATGAAAAAGGACCATTTCACGGTAAACTTAAGTAATACTTTATAATTAGGGTTCAGCAAAGATATGCTTTACCACATACCGAAGTTTGGAAATAGTTTTTCTGGGAGTTCTTTTTAAAGTAGAAGAAATAGCTAAGGTTTTTTGGCTGCTATTTCTAAACTTTGGTATGTGGTAAGGCATATCTTTGCTGAACCCGAATTCAAACTGTTGCTGACTTCCTACGAAAAATGAATCCAAGTTAAGCAATCTAAATTTAATTTCATCCCGTACCTACCTACTTATCTATCTGCAATTGATCTGATCTTTTAGTTAGCCCTGTTTTATCTCTATTATTATTGTTATGACTTGTGTAATGCAGCCTCACGCCTCGTGTTTTTTAATGTGTACATATAATTCTATAGTTCATCTTAATTATATATCGTTGTCTCATGTCTTGTGTTAAATATATATTTAATCTTATAGCTTGCCCCTAATTTTATCGATCCGTCTCACGCCTCGTAGATATAGAATAAATGTATTTATAATTTATAGCTCTTTATCACTCACGCTTCTCCCATAGATTAGGCAAAATTTAGGTATTTATACCAACTAATAACTATTTCTCTCCTAAGAAAGGAATGGCTGCCGGTTTTCGCGGTGCACCCGCCCTCCCACCCCCTCCACCGGTACAGGAAGTCCTGAATTTTCCATCCTTGTCTCCCTTGTACACTTCAAAGTCTTACGCCACCCCACCTCCTTCCATAAAAGGTAGTGGTCATTCATTGCAAGATATGTTTAGTGTTGTGTACGCGGTTTGAACTTAAGTTCTATTGTTTGTCTATGAATCCTGCCAAACGCGAGTTTTCTTTTCAGGTCCATGACGCTACTAGGGCCAATACCACCCCACCCACCCCCACCCTCAGGGTTGGCACCCTCAACGTTGGCACACTGAAAGGCAGATCTGGCGAGATCGTTGAATTGCTTGAACGGAGGTGTGTTGATATATGCTGCATTCAAGAAGTGAGGTGGAGAGGAGGTTCTGCTAGGTTCCTCACAGGCAAAGGACAGAGGTACAAGATTTTCTGGGCTGGGAATACTGACGGGGTCGGGGGTGTGTGGCATGCTTATCGCCGAAAAATGGGTAGATAGGGTAATCGAGGTAGTCAGAGTATGTGACAGAATAATTAAGATTAGTAGTGCTCCATCATAGTTTAGCAACTATTATATCGGCCTATGCCCCTCAGCCAGGGCTACCTGATGGACAGAAAGACTGTTTCTATGACACCCTACTGCAGACACATCATTGACGAACGACAGGACCTTCTCTTTGTAGCTGGTGACTTCAATGGGCATGTTGGACGATGTGCTGGGGGATTCCATGGCGTGCATGGAGGCTACGGTTATGGTTCCCGCAACGAGGAGGGAACCAGGCTGCTGGAGTTCTGCGATGCGAATAGTCTTATGGTTTGCAACACTAACTTCAGGAAACCGACAAGCCACCTGGTCACCTAGCGATCGGGCCGGCATACTAGCCAAATCGACTACATCCTTGCCAGAAAAAGGGAAAGGTGGCTGCTTATAAATGCCAAAACCTTCCCAGGCGAAGAATGCACCCCACAACATAGACTGGTAGTTAGTGACTTTAGGATCAGGACTAAGAGGGTGACTAGAAGACGACCAACATGGAGAAGAAGGGTCTGGAAGCTTAAAGACCCTGCGAATGGACAGAGATTTAGAGACATGTTACTTGAAGCCTTTGACGAAATGGAAGGGGGTATAGCTACGCATGGGGTAGAAGACAACTGGACGCTTCTGAGGGACAACCTGCTGAAAGCCACTGACCAGATCTGTGGCTGGTGCAAAGTCCCCTTAAGACCCAAAATAACGTGGTGGTGGAACATATTGTTGACAGGGCTATTAGACAAAAGAAACAGGCTTGGAAGGCCTGGAAGAACGGTGGTAGCAGGGAAGTGTATCAGACTGCCAGAAGGGAAGCTAGGAGACAGGTCTATCTAGCCAGAGGGGAGGCAGATAAGGAAAAATTTGCCAATGTCCTGCGCCGTGAGGATGAAAGACTTGAGGTATTTCGTGTTGCAAGACAGTGTGTGAGAGAGAATCGTGACGTGGTAGGAGAGAAATGTGTTCGCAAGGATGACGGTTCACTTGCGCTAAATGAGGATGCAAAGAGAGAGGCTTGGAGACGCCACTATGAAAGGTTGCTGAATGAGGAAAATGAATAGGATAAAGAGAGTCTGCCGAATGTCGACCCAACAGAGGGACCAGCAATCCGAGTTAACAGTTCCTTAGTAGATAAGGCAATTAGAAGCATGAAAACAGGGAAAGCCCCAGGCCCATCAGGAATTACTGCAGAGATGCTCAAAATATCTGGTAGTGTCGGCTATAGCTTAGTCACCCGTATAGTTAACCAGGTGATACACGAAGGAGTCATACCCAATGACTGGTGTAGCAGCATAATAGTCAACTGCTACAAAGGTAAAGGCGACGCCCTAGATACAAATAACTACAGGGGCATCAAGCTGCTGGATCAGGTAATGAAGGTTACGGAGAGGGTTATAGCCCAATTAATTAGAGAGAGAGTTAGCTTAGATGATATGCAGTTTGGGTTCGTGCCAGGGAAAAGTACTACTGATGCTATATTCCTGGTAAGACAGCTGCAGGAGAAATACCTAGCCAAAGATAAGCCCTTGTACCTGGCTTTTGTTGACTTGGAGAAAGCCTTTGACAGGGTCCCCCGATCCCTTATCTGGTGGTCAATGAGGAAACTAGGGATAGATGAATGGTTAGTGAGAGCTGTGCAAGCCATGTACAGAGACGCAGCTAGTAAGGTGAGGGTTGGCAACGAGTACAGTGAAGAATTCCGGGTAGAGGTTGGGGTCCACCAAGGTTCAGTCCTCAGTCCCCTCCTATTTATCATAGTCCTCCAGGCAATAACGGAGGAATTCAAGACAGGATGCCCCTGGGAGCTCCTCTATGCTGATGACCTTGCTCTAATTGCTGAGTCACTATCAGAACTGGAGGAGAAGTTTCAGGTGTGGAAACAAGGATTAGAATCGAAGGGCCTTAGAATCAACCTAGCCAAAACCAAAGTCCTAATAAGTAGGAAGGTGGACCAATCACAAACGACTTCAGGTAGATGGCCCTGCTCGATCTGTAAAAAAGGTGTAGGTAGAAATTCTATAAGGTGCACCAAGTGTAAGCTATGGACACATAAGAGGTGCAGCAATGTCAAAGGAAGGCTAACTAGGAAAATAGTTTGTGGCAGATGCTCAGGAGCAATAAACACTGGAAATGTGCAGAGACCAACTTCTACCACGTTCCAGGTAGACAAACTAGAAGTAGTTGATAGCTTCCGCTACCTAGGAGACAAAGTCAGTAGCGGGGGTGGGTGTGCTGAAAGTGTAACTGCGAGAGTAAGAATAGCCTGGGCAAAGTTTAGAGAGCTCTTACCCCTGCTGGTGACAAAAGGCCTCTCGCTCAGAGTAAAAGGCAGACTGTATGATGCATGTGTACATACAGCCATGCTACATGGTAGTGAAACATGGGCCGTGACTGCTGCGGATATGCGGAAGCTCACAAGAAATGAAGCCAGTATGCTCCGATGGATGTGTAATGTCAGTGTTCATAATCGTCAGAGTGTAAGTACCTTGAGAGAAAAGTTGAACCTAAGAAGCGTCAGTTGTGGTGTGCAAGAGAGACGGCTGCGCTGGTATGGTCATGTGACAAGAATGGCTGAAGATAGTTGTGTGCAAAAGTGCTACACCCTAGCAGTTGAGGGAACCTGTGGAAGAGGTAGACCCGGGAAAACCTGGGTCGAGGTGGTGAAGCACGACCTTCGAACTTTAGGTCTCACCAAGGAAATGACTAGAGACCGAGACCTATGGAAGTATGCTGTGCGTGAGAAGACCCGGCAAGACTAGTCAGGCCATAACCCGTGGCCCCTACCAGGGACGTAGTCAGTCCACCTGTGCATACCTTCCTTCTTGTGACACTTGTGAAGACCTGTTGAGGCAAGTGAAAATCAAAACAAATCAAAATAGATGAACATCAATGGAATTTGTATCTTTGTGGTACCAGTGCCGGTGGCACACAAGAAAACCATCCGAACGTGGCTGTAGCCAGTACCGCATTGACTGGCTCCGTGCTGTGGGCACATAAAAACACCATCCGATCGTGGCCGTTCGCCAGCCTCATCTGGCACCTGTGTCGGTGACACATAAAAATACCATCCGAAGACCCGGCAAGACTAGTCAGGCCATAACTCGTGGCCCCTACCTGGGACGTAGTCAGTCCACCTGTGCATACCTTCCTTCTTGTGACACTTGTGAAGACCTGTGAGGTAAGTGAAAATCAAATCAAATCAAACAAAATAGATGAACATCAATGGAATTTGTATCTTTGTGGTACCAGTGCCGGTGGCACACAAGAAAACCATCCGAACGTGGCCGTAGCCAGTACCGCATCAACTGGCCTCCTTGCTGTGGGCACGTAACAAACACCATCCGATCGTGGCCGTTCGCCAGCCTCATCTGGCACCTGTGTCGGTGGCACATAAAAACACCATCCGAAGACCCGGCAAGACTAGTCAGGCCATAACCCGTGGCCCCTACCTGGGACGTAGTCAGTCCACCTGTGCATACCTTCCTTCTTGTGACACTTGTGAAGACCTGTTGAGGCATGTGAAAATCAAATCAAATCAAAACAAATCGAAATAGATGAACATCAATGGAATTTGTATCTTTGTGGTACCAGTGCCGGTGGCACACAAGAAAACCATCCGAACATGGCCGTAGCCAGTACCGCATCAACTGGCCTCCTTGCTGTGGGCACGTAACAAACACCATCCGATCGTGGCCGTTCGCCAGCCTCATCTGGCACCTGTGTCGGTGGCACATAAAAACACCATCCGAGCGTGGCCGTCTGCCATCCTCGTCTGGCACCTGTGTCGGTGGCACATAAAAAACACCATCCGAGCGTGGCCGTTCGCCAGCCTCGTCTGGCACCTGTGTCGGTGGCACATAAAATCACCCACTACACTCTTGGAGTGGTTGGCGTTAGGAAGGGCATCCAGCTGTAGAAACTCTGCCAGATCTGACTGGCCTGGTGCAGCCTTCGGGCTCCCCAGACCCCAGTTGAACCGTCCAACCCATGCTAGCATGGAAAGTGGACGTTAAATGATGATGTATGTTATATGTGTTTGTAAGTCCTGGTGTTTTTGTTATGTATTTGTCTGAATATTTTTTTGTTGTTGTTATTAGTATTATTATATCATTGTTATTATTATGTTGTTGTTGTTGTTGTTGTTATTATTATTATTATTGTTTATTATATTATAATTGATATTATTATTTATCATTAAATTGTTGTTGTTGTTATTATTATTATTAGGGCAGCAAGCTGGCAGAATCGTTAGCCCGGCAGGCAAGATGCTTTGGGGTATTTTGTCTGCTACATTCTGAGTTCCACTGAGCTTGACTTTGCCTTTCGTCCTTTCGGGGTCAATAAAATGAGTACCAGTGAAACACTGTGAAACCTCTCCCCACCAAATTTCAGGTCTTGTGCCTGTAGTAGAAAGGGTATTGATACTGTTTCTATTGCCAATTGCAAAAAAAAAAAAATTATAAAAAAAACTGGATATAGGTAAATTAAGTAAATGTGATTGGAGGAGAGATAGAAAAGAATAGAAAAAAAGAGAGAGAAGGACAAAGAGCGAGAGGAGATAGAGAGGGGGAGAAAGAAAGAGAGGAGTGACAGGAGGAGATAGAAAGCGAAAGACAAGAGAGGAAAGAGAAGATAGAGAGGGGGAGAGAGAAGATAGAGAAGGGGAGAGAAAAGATAGAGAGGGGGAGAGAGGAGATAGAGAAGGGGAGAGAGAATGGGAGGAGATAGAAAGCGAAAGACAAGAGGGGAAAGAGATAGAGAGGGGGAGAGAGGAGATAGAGAAGGGGAGAAAGAAAGATGAGTGACAGGAGGAGGAGATAGAAAGCGAAAGACAAGAGGGGAGAGGAAGACAGAGAGGGGGGAGAGAGAGAAGAGAAGCAGTTGAGTTAGCAAGAAAGTACCTGAGAAAGGTGTGTCAATGAAGCCTCATTCACTTCCTTGAAACTGTATAAAGCCGACTTAAATTAAATCTCAAAATACATTACAATGATGCCTTGTGGAGGTACTGAAGCAGCTGATCAAGGGACTGATCAAAAAAGAAAACATTAGAACTATACTAAAATGCCATTAACAAAAAAGGAAGTACTAATAGTATTATGTGTACTAATAGTATTATGTATAGTGATCATGTTGCAGCAGTAACTCAGGTAAATTCTTTTTATTTACTTTCGACAAAGGTGCCGAGTAGGCAGAACGGTCAGAACTCCACCAACGACTTTTGTTTCCTCATAACTTGCAGTCAAATGGATTTGTTTTACTCTCTTTTTTTTTACTCTTTTTTTACTCTTTTACTTGTTTCAGTCATTTGACTGCGGCCATGCTGAAGCACCACCTTTTTTAGTCGAGCAAATCGACCCCGGGACTTATTCTTTGTAAGTCCAGGACTTATTCTATCAGTCTCTAAGTGACAGGAGACGTAAACACACCAGCATTGGTTGACAAGCAATGCTAGGGGGACAGACACACACACACATATATATATATACATATATACGACAGGCTTCTCTCAGTTTCCATCTACCAAATCTACTCACAAGGCATTGGTCAGCCTGGGGCTATAGCAGAAGACACTTTCCCAAGATGCCATGCAGTGGGACTGTTTTTTCCCATTAAGTACTGATAGTCTTTTATTTATTTTCATTTATATATTTGTTTCAGTCATTTAGTATATTACTAAAAGAAAACTAGTCAACAAGCACACACACACATACAGTCATATAACACAATTTCTCTTTTACCTGCTTTTGAAATTTCAACTTCTATTCTGTAGTTATATGTAATGTGTACAAGTCCACCAAAAGTTTATTCCCATTAAGTACTGATAGTCTTTTATTTATTTTCATTTATATATTTGTTTCAGTCATTTAATATATTACTAAAAGAAAACTAGTCAACAAGCACACACACACATACAGTCATATAACACAATTTCTCTTTTACCTGCTTTTGAAATTTCAACTTCTATTCTGTAGTTATATGTAATGTGTACAAGTCCACCAAAAGTTTATTCCCATTAAGTACTGATAGTCTTTTATTTATTTTCATTTATATATTTGTTTCAGTCATTAATAAATTACTAAAAGAAAACTAGTCAACAAGCACACACACACATACAGTCATATAACACAATTTCTCTTTTACCTGCTTTTGAAATTTCAACTTCTATTCTGTAGATATATGTAATGTGTACAAGTCCACCACAGTTTTTTTCCCATTAAATACTGATAGTCTTTTATTTATTTTCATTTATATATTTGTTTCAGTCATTTAGTATATTACTAAAAGAAAACTAGTCAACAAGCACACACACATACAGTCATATGTCACAAACTTCTATTCTGTACATATATGTAATGTGTACGAGTCCTCCAAAGTTTTTTCCCATTAAGTACCAAAAGTCTTGTATTTATTTTCATTTATATATTTGTTTCAGTCATTTAGTATATTACTAAAAGAAAACTAGTCAGCAAGCACACACACATACTGTCATATGTCACAATTTGATGTCGATGTCACTTATTTTGGTTTGAAATAAAGCGCTTGATCACTTAATAATCCTAACTTAATCCTGAGCAATGCTGGGCTATACTGATATTATATATATATTATATATATTATATATATATATATATATAAAAAACACAGGGAAGATAATCACCTCCACAGCAAATATAACCAGTGTCTTATAGATATCAGAATTACACAAAACCATACTAGAATAGTTATAATGTGTCAGGTGGTCTATATTTAATCCCCACTAAGATTATTTTATAAAAGGTGGACACAAAGAAAAAATCCCTTCTCTGTAATTTTTACAGTCATTGGAGGTTCTTAAATTTTAAAAGATCCCGTTTTTCAAGGGAACATAAACAAACATCTTATATAGTTTTTTGTCTTAGGATCTTTCTTCTGATGTTACTACTAAGACCAAGTATTCTATTGAATCAGTAGATAAAAAATTTAATCCAGATACAACAAACATCTTTCAGCCTTCAGACACCACAAGAAGAGACATGCAACAACCTTCTCCACATTAATCTGGAAGCTAAAGGATGACAACATCAGCTACAACATTAAATGTATTGGTACAAATATCAAGTCTGATCCAAGATTATAACAAGACAGTGTCAGTCTTGATACAATCATTAAAAAGGACAGCAATGTGATGTAATTAATACAAACAACAGCTAACACAATCTTATCTTAATTTTCTTTTTCTCTCTACTCTAGACACAAAGTAAAGTACCAGATCAGACAACAGATCAGACAACAGATCAGACACCAGATTCTAAATGTAAGTACATATTTTGCCATTATTTTGCTTTTTGCATGTTCATAATATCATGACACTGTAACATATTGTAATGTCAATGAAATCACTGAACATCTCCTTAATACACTACAGTCTTAAAATAGATAGCAATACCTTCAACATGAAAAAAAACAGACATACTACTAAAGAAATAAATGGCAAAAATACACCATCATTAAATATATGAAAGAGATGCTGCACAATATTTGACTGGACAATGGCTTTAGATGACCATGTTAAGGCTCACGAAACTACTGTGCGATGTGTGAAATATATGGATGCTTATATATTTCTATACTACCCACAAGGGGCTAAACATACAGGAGACAAAGAAGGACAGATAACAGATTAAGCCAATTACATCGACCCCAATGCAAAACTGGTACTTAATTTATCGACCCCAAAAGGATGAAAGGCAAGTCGACCTCAGTGGAATTTGAACTCAGAACGTAACGACAGACGAAATAAACACAAAGCATTTCGCCCGGCGTGCTAATATTTCTTATTTCTTTACGGCCCACAAGGGGCTAAACATAGAGGGAACAAACAAGGACAGACAAAGGTATTAGTAAGTCGATTACTCGACCCCAGTGCGAAATTGGTACTTTATTTATCGCCCCGAATGGATGAAAGGCAAAGTCGACCTCGGCAGAATTTGAACTCAGAACGTAACGACAGACGAAATACCACAAAGCATTTCGCCCGGCGTGCTAATGTTTCTTATTTCTTTACTGCCACAAGGGGCTAAACATAGAGGGAACACAAAAAGACAGACAAAGGTATTAAGTTGATTACATCGACCCCAGTGCGAAATTGGTACTTTATTTATGGACCCCGAAAGGATGAAAGGCAAAGTCGACCTCAGCAGAATTTGAACTCAGAACGTAACGACAGACGAAATACCACAAATCATTTCGCCTGGTGTGCTAACGTTTCTGCCACCTCGCCGCCTTAATGGATGCTTAGTCTTGGCACTCTTTCATTAATGGTTAATACTTGTTCTCCATATAGATCATTTTCATTATGGTTAATGATGATTGTAAAACAGTTAATATGTTGTATAATTGTTTATTAGATGCTAATCTGAAGTATTCAATATCTTTATATATAAAACTGTAGTTGTGTGTGTGTCTGTCTACTCCGATTTAGATTCCTAACTACTCCCACATTTTGCAGTGCAGTTTAAAACCAAAAGCGGGTATCTTATAGTTGTGATTCATATCGAGCTCTTCTAGGTATTAGTGCGCGTCTACAATGAGTCTACGATTTAAAAAAAAAATTTACCATCATTTTTTCCCCGTTTTTAGTCCATTTTTCACTCGGTTTTATATAAGGGAAAAAAACTCTAAAATGCTTATATAGTTACTTCCCTACAAACCCAAGCACCGCGGGGCGATAATGCTAGTATGAAATACATCAGGAGGTACTCTTCCTTGAATAGTCTTCTGTTGATATTGAACCTATATTAAAATATATCCTTCTCACTGTCTGCTTTCTCTCTTCTTAATTTTCAGTTCACCATTTTCAGTTCTTTTACCTAAACACAAAGGGTTACAAAGAGTTGGGTAAGTTAATTTATACAGATTTATTGCACATTTTTTCTCATAATTTGCATTATGCCCATTAAATAACTGAAATTACAGATTTAAGGGTACTTTGCAAGCAAACAAGCATGCAAGCCTCCAACATGCGGCCATGCTGGAGCACCGCCTTTAGTCGAGGAAATTGACCCCCAGGAGTTATTCTTTGTAAGCCTAGTACTTATTCTATCAGTCTCTTTTGCTGAACCGCTAAGTTACGGGGACGTAAACACACAAGCATTGGTTGTCAAGCGATGTTGGGGGGACAAACACAGACACAAACATACATGCACACATATATATATATACATATATACGACGGGCTTCTTTCAGTTTCCATCTACCAAATCCACTCACAAGGCTTTGGTCGGCCCAAGGCTATAGTAGAAGACACTTGCCCAAGGTGCCACACAGTGGGACTGAACCCGGAACTATGTGGTTGGTAAGCGAGCTATTTACCACACAGCCACTCCTGCGCCTATATTGCTGTGTGAAAAAAATTAAAATGTATTTATTGTTGTTGTTATTATTAATTTCCATTTCAGAGGAAATTACTTATTTGCAGTGGATGAAAGATGAGAACCAGCAAGAAGGCGACATAGAATTGATCAATGGAACCTATATTACTATACCACAAGATGGAGTTTATGACATAAAATGTGTAGTGCAACTTTATATTCCAGAAAATACACCTGACTTTCATTTATTCCTAACTTTGTACACAAAGAATGAAACAAAGATTGAATCTAAGAAAAAGACTTTACATTCCTCACATATAACAAAACATGAGCCAATAGAATTATCAGTTACACCAAATTGAAAGCTAATGACAGAATCTTTCTGAAGAGGAACAGGGTAAAAATCATCAGTCCTGACAAGCACAGAAGCCTGTCTATCACCGTTTTGAACTAAAATCTTCCACCCAACCTTAGTCCCAATTTATGTTCCTAAACACTAGTTTAATGATAATTAAGTTATTTTACTAAATTCTTTGTTATATTTAAAATAATTGAAAGAAATATGGAGCATCTCAAACTAAATACAGTAACGAAAGGGTTAAATCCAATTACCATGAAATACCACTGTGCAGTAAATAATGACAACGCTCGTTCAGTGCGAGTATCTTCATGTTCAAGGTTTTTTCAGACACAACGACAAATGAATGTATACAGTGAGTATACAGGATTCATAAAGATTTCTGGGAAGAAGAAAGGGTTTTGAACAACTTGCCATGTTCCATGATAACTTTGAGTTATAGAAATAAATAAAGTCACGAGATTTGCTTCCCACAATACTATGATGAGCTACTGGTGGGAAATTAGATATCGAATTCATGTGGCTGGCTCCCTTGTGGTTGCAGTGGATCTTGAATGTATAATGGGGATCTTTCCTAACAGCAGTGATGTTTTTTTTTTGTTTTGTTTTTGTCATCAAGTTTCTAATACCTGAGGAAATACCACAATCATCATATCATTAATGCAGAAACTTTGAGTTTTGTTTGTGAGTTTCTATAACTATACCATGCAATGTATATATAAATTAGTATTGCATGTTGCATGTAAATATATATATATATATATGTATATGTATATGTATATGTATATATATATATGTATGTATGTGTGGAAGCACAATGGCCAAGTGGTTAGGGCAGCGGACTCGCGGTCGTAGGATCGCGGTTTCAATTCCCAGACTGGGCGTTATGAGTGTTCATTGAGTGAAAACACCTAAATACTCCATGAAGCTCCGGCAGGGGGTGGTGATCCCTGCTGTACTCTTTCGCCACAACTTTCTCCCACTCTTTCTTCTGTTGGCCTGCTCGCTTAGCAAGTGGGGTGGCGTCATTCAAAGGCTAAAACAATGCGAACGCATTGTGACCAGCGATGTGTAACAACATCTGATGGACTGGTCGGTCTGTTTCTTTATTAGCCACACAGGGCTGCACACAGACAGGACAAATTACAAGGTAGAGCTTTTCTTTTGGGGATAAAAAAGGGGGTTTGGTTTTTGATTAAATGGGATCGTAAAAGGAAAGAAAGAGGACAAAAAAAGGGGGGGGATAAAAAAAAGGAAAAGGAAACAAAATTGATCAATAGGGATCGTTATCACAGAAATGTCAATATACACACACAAACATATATATATATGTATGAGCCTGGTGCAGCCATCTGTCTTGCCATTCACAGTCAAACCATCCAACCCATGCCAGCATGGAACGTGGATGTTAAACGATGATGATAATGATGATGATGATCACACACACACACACACACATAATGTTTATTGTATTTTTTTTATTTTTTTTTTTTACTATTATTTTATTATGAAATTTTGAAATAAAGAGAAATCAAAATGAATTAATGATTTGCCTTATGGAATTTGATGCATCAAATGTGTGATGTGTATACTATGCATGCACACACACACACACACACACACATATCTAGAGTAATAAAGTAGTCAGATGTTGGATGATTATATCTATATTTATTTATTTACATCTCATTTACATTGTTAGCGCTTTATATAGATAGATAGAGATACATACATATATATACTCTTACTCTTTTACTTGTTTCAGTCATTTGACTGTGGCCATGCTGGAGCACCACCTTTTTAGTCGAGGAAATCGACCCCAGGACTTATTCATCACTACTCCGTCCTGGTCCCAGAAGACTGTGAGCATGACCTTGCCAGCGGAGGGCTGTACCCTTGCCTTCTTTGGAGGGGGTGAGTCACGGTGCTTCCACTGCATTGACTGGGCTTTGGTCTCTGGATCATCGTGATGGACCCAGGTTTCATCCTGTGTAATCAGTCTTTTGAAAAATTTTGACTCATCTTCTTGGCACATCTCCAAATTCACCCTCGAGCACTCGACGCGTTCTTGCTTCTGGAAAGGCGTGAGCAACCTGGAAATCTATCTGGCAGACACCTTTTGCATATGCAAATGGTCATGAATGATAGCTTCCACAGACCCGGTACTAATCTTGACCTCATGGGCTATTTGGCGAATAATTATGCGTTGATCTTCCAAAATGGCAGCCTCAACTTGACGGACAGATGCCTCATCAATGGCAGAAGGGGCGACCAGATCTGGGAGCTGTTTCCACAGAGTTCTGACCATGTTTGAATTCACGATGCCAGCGTTTTACAAGGTCATATGATGGGGCATCATCACCATAAGTTACTTTCATTTCATCAAAAGTCTCACGTGGTGTGCGTCCTTTCAAATACAAAAACCGGATCACTGCTCGACACTCAACAGGCTCCATTTCACACTTGACTCGGTTCAAACACCTGTAAATCAGAAACCACAATTAATTCAGAGCTGTAATTTGCCACTTACTCTATAGAGATATAAATAATTGCACATGCAAAATTTCAGCTAGATCAAACAACTGCAAGTGGGTCAGAGGCATTACTTATTGAACGTCCCTCGTATATAAAGATAAAACTCACTTGGAAAAGGGTGCACGGCGTTCGATTATATACTATAAATAATGTATAAATATATGCATATATATACATACATATATGTACATACCTACATATATATGTATATATACATGCATATATGGGTACAGGACATCAACAAAAAAAATTACCTTTGAAGCGCGGAGTAGATGAAACAGGGACAACTGATGAAGGGGAATATTCTTTATGGTGCATGTCTCATTTCTCTGTTTAGTTTTTTTGTTGTTTGAAAAAAAGTTCGTTTTCTATGTTTTCGTTTCTCATTGTGTTCAACGTTATTTTTATGTCCTGTACTCATATGTGCTTGTATATATGTGTAGGTATATAAATATATGTATGTATATATGCATATATTTATGAATATATATATGCATATACTTATATTATTATCATATATATATATATATATATATATATAGTGAATCTATATGTATGTATGTATATATATATATATATAGATGATGATGATATATATATATAAGAGAGCGACCACTATGAGCACTAAAAATAGACCATTGGGCTTCAGCCACATAAAAAATGTCTCCAGTGAATATTAGCACAACTACATAGTGGTCGCTCTCTTATATTTATATATAAAATGTATGAAAATCCGGGTTTCTTATATGCACTAAGTCACTAGGTGTTAAATGGATGTACTATTAAATTAGTATAAAAATTTCTCACCCTTATTGGTTGTTTATATATATATATATATATATATATATGTATGCATACACACACACATACACACACATGTACACACCCAATAATCCCAACAATATAGGAAGGTTCGTTTTAATTTTGATAAGTATATAAAATACAAGTAATTTTCAAACCATGATGGACTCGTTTTAGGGTTTCGATGACAGTTTTGAACCCTTTCTTTTCTATTTGGTACCACACACCCTTGCACTTTCTTTTCCATTTTTCCATTGCCCTTTTGACAATTTTTCTATGCAGCTCAGATCTTTACGCAGAGTTAGAATGTCACCTTCAGTTCCCCACTTCCATCATGGCTCCTACTGTCCACCTATATTCCTCTCTTTCTTTCCAACCAGTTCACCGGATCTTTTCGGTTTGAACGGCAGTTTTTTAAAATAATGTCCACGTAACGAAACACTTTTAAACTTCATATACTGGTAGAATGTGTTTATAAAACATCTTTTTCTCTTGGCTTTATTGAGAAAATTCTATAGTTTGTAAGATATTTGTTGTTGTTTTTTCTTCAATTTATGCAATTTCAACCAATCACTGACGTCTATTGAGGTAAAAAAACATTCTGTGCTGCATGAATATGTCCCTCGTTTAAGAAACAGATTGAGTTTATTTACATTTGTGAAGAAAAAAAAGATACCCTTCTCCCCCCACCCCTAACCCTAAAACAGATTGAAATGCAATAGATCGATACTAGGGTCATAATTATGGGTGACAATTTCATATGACACCGCTAGAAAAAACTGCCGTTCAAACCGAAAAGATCCAGTTCACCTACTAAAATTGAAGCGGGTCTGATCAAGTCCCTTGTTTCTGTTTGATCTTTTGTCACACTGTGTTTCATAAAATGTTCAGCCAACTTGTGGTAGAGTCAATTGTAGATTCTAACCTTTTTTCTCTTCCCTACCGTATATCTGTGGCATTTTTATATGCTCGCCGCAAATACTGTCAGATTTATTCATCCAGCTTTTCCCTTATGTTTAAGTAGTGTATGGTTTTGCCATCAGACCATGTCGGTCATTTTTTTATATAATACTAGCAGTATCGCCCGTTGTTGCTCGGGTTTGTAAGGGAAATAACTAAATAAGCATTTTTAGAGAGTTATAGCCAAAAAATAGCAAAAAAATGCATTAGAAATGGAAAAAAAAAATGATGGTAATTTTTTTTTTAAATTGTTGACTCATCGTAGACATTTTTAGAGAGTTACTTCCCTTATATAATTGCGATAAAAATGCATTAAAATGGAAAAAAATGATGGTAAATTTTTTTTTAAATCATAGACTCATTGTAGATGTGCGCTAATACCCAGAAGGGCTCGATATGAATCACGACTATAAGATACCCGGTTTTGGTAAAACTGCACCGCAAAATGTGGGAGTAGTTAGGAATCTAAATCGTAGGAGACAGACACACAACTTCTCTTTTATATATAAAGATTTATTTATTGAGTGGCTGTGTGGTAAGTAGCTTGCTAACCAACCACATTGTTCCGGGTTCAGTCCCACTGCGTGGCATCTTGGGCAAGTGTCTTCTGCTATAGCCCCGGGCCAACCAATGCCTTGTGAGTGGATTTGGTTGACGGAAACTGAAAGAAGCCTGTCGTATATATGTATATATATATATATATATGTATGTGTGTTTGTGTGTCTGTGTTTATCCCCCTAGCATTGCTTGATAACCGATGCTGGTGAGTTTACGTCCCCGTCACTTAGCGGTTCGGCAAAAGAGACCGATAGAATAAGTACTGGGCTTACAAAGAATAAGTCCCGGGGTCCATTTGCTCGACTAAAAAAGGCGGTGCTCCAGCATGGCCGCAGTCAAATGACTGAAAGAAGTAAAAGAGAGTATGCATATATATACATATATATATATATATATATATATATATACCATACACATACTTATACACGTGTTTCACATGTTACTTAAATTCACCGACTTGGTCTCTGTTCATGCAATTCTTACGTCCATGAGTCTTTTCCTGAGATTTCTCTGTTCCTCAGTCATATCATTATTGTTGTTAGGATGTTGAGCTGGCAGAATCATTAGCATGCCGTGTGAAATGCTTGGCAGTATTTCGTATGCCGTTACGTTCTGAGATCAAATTCCGTCGAGGTCGACTTAGTCTTTCATCCTTTCGGGGTCGATAAATTAAGTACCAGTTACGTACTGGGATCAATGTAATCAACTTAATCCCTTTGTCTGTCCTTGTTTGTCCCCTCTATGTTTAGCCCCTTGTGGGCAATAAAGAAATAGGTATTTCGTCTGCCGTTACGTTCTGAGTTCAAATTCCGCCGAGGTCGACTTTGCCTTTCATCCTTTCGGAGTCGATAAATTAAGTACCTGTTACGCACTGGGGGCGATGTAATCGACTTAATCCCTTTGTCTGTTCTTGTTTGTCCCCTCTGTGTTTAGCCCCTTGTGGGCAATAAAGAAATAGGTATTTCGTCTGTTGTTACGTTCTGAGTTCAAATTCCGCCGAGGTCGACTTTGCCTTTCATCCTTCGGAGTCGATAATTAAGTACCTGTTACGCACTGGGATCAATGTAATCAACTAATCCCTTGTCTGTCCTTGTTTGTCCCCTCTATGTTTAGCCCCTGTGGGCAATAAAGAAATAGGTATTTCGTCTGTTGTTACATTCTGAGTTCAAATTCTGCCGAGGTCGACTTTGCCTTTCATCCTTTCGGAGTCGATAAATTAAGTACCTGTTACGCACTGGGATCAATGTAATCAACTTAATCCCTTTGTCTGTCCTTGTTTGTCCCCTCTATGTTTAGCCCCTTGTGGGCAATAAAGAAATAGGTATTTCGTCTGTTGTTACATTCTGAGTTCAAATTCCGCCGAGGTCGACTTTGCCTTTCATCCTTTCGGGGTCGATAAAATAAGTACCTGTTATGCACTGGGGGCGATGTAATCGACTTAATCCGTTTGTCTGTCCTTGTTTGTCCCCTCTATGTTTAGCCCCTTGTGGGCAATAAAGAAATAAGAAACGTTAGCAGGCCAGGCGAAATGCTTAGCAATATTTCATCCATCTTTACATTCTGAGTTCAAATTCCGCTCAAGTCTACTTTGCCTTACATTCTTCTGGGGTTGATAAATGAAATACAAGTGAATGATCAGGGTCAATGTCATAAACTGGTTCCCTCCCTACAAATTTCAGACCTTGTGCCTTTGGTAGAAAGCATTATCATCATCATCATCATCATCATCATTATTATTATCATTATTGAGTGAGAGAGCAATGCCTGCCATCAATGTGACACCGGGGTAAAATATACGAAGCCCAATATACCCATCATGACTACCCGTCTGATAAGGGTACACCAGGCACATGCATCACAACCATATGTGCACGACATGATGATCTCATATCAAGATAAACAACACATGACCTTGCAAGTGGGGCCCAGTTAGAATTTTCTGCTGGTTCGAGTAACCCATCCTGCTCAAAAGGTCCCTGAGTAAGGGTTGTTTAAGGATGTTGAACGAAACACCCATGTTTCCTGAGGTGAATTATTCAAACCCCAAAGAATCCCTCTCAACACATGGCTATGATGCTCCCCCACTACTTCTGCTCGTGATCAGAGACGCACATATCGTCAGCAACTAGAAAACTTGGTCAAGTGGTTAAAGTCAAACAACTGATAAGCAAATCTGGTATTGAGCAGAATATTTGCTGTAGCCCATCCTTTATACCAAGACAAAACAATGTACATGATAACACTTCCAATCAGTTAAGATCAGAAACCATGAGAACCACTGCCTGGTACTGCATCAGGGCATTATTATTATTATTATTATTATTGAGTTAGTGAGCAGAGCATGCCATCAAAGTGACACTGGGGTAAAATATACGAAGCCCAGTATACCCATCATGACTACCCGTCTGATAAGGGTACACCAGGCACATGCATCACAACCATATGTGCGCGACATGGTGATCTCATATCAAGATAAACAGCACATGACCTTGCAGGTGGAGCCCAGTTAGAATTTTCTTCAGATCGAGTAACCCATCCCGCTCAAAAGGTCCTGAATAAGGTTTGTTTAAGGACGTTGAACGAAACACCCATGTTTCCAGAGGTGAATTATTCAAACCCCAAAGAATCCTTCTCAACACGTGGCTATAATGCTCCCCCACTACTTCTGCTCGTGATCAGAGATGCACATATCGTCAGCCACTAAGGGACATGCTCAACTGGTTAAGGTCAAACAACTGACAAGCTTATCATTGTTATTATTATTATTATTATTATTATCATTATTATTATTATTATCATTTTTATTATGATTATTATTGTTGTTGTTGTTATTATTATTATTATCATTATTATTGTTGTTGCTGTTATTATTATTATTATTATTATTCAGTAGTTTTATTTTTATAGCGTGCTTTCACTTCACTACCGAGCACAGCTCTGTGTGCCTTGGGTATGTGCTGTGATTTGTTGTGATGCTCTGATGGTTATTGTATGGAAAGTGTTCTGCGTAGGATGTGTGCAGTGCCTACTAGTGCAATTTTCTGTATGTTATATGTGTTTGTAAGTCCTGGTGTTTTTGTTATGTATTTGTCTGAATATTTTTTTTGTTGTTGTTATTAGTATTATTATTATCATTGTTATTATTATTATTGTTGTTGTTGTTGTTGTTGTTGTTGTTATTATTATTATTGTTATTATTATTATAATTGTTATTATTATTATCATTATAATTGTTGTTGTTGTTATTATTATTATTAGGGCAGCAAGCTGGCAGAATCGTTAGCCCGGCAGGCAAGATGCTTTGTGGTATTTTTCTGCTACGTTCTGAGTTCCACTGAGCTTGACTTTGCCTTTCGTCCTTTCGGGCTCATAAAAATGAGTACCAGTGAAACACTGGTGAAACCTCTCCCCACCAAATTCCAGGTCTTGCGCCTATAGTAGAAAGGGTATTGATACTGTTTCTATTGCCAATTGCAAAAAAAAAAAAAAATTATAAAAAAACTGGATATAAGTAAATTAAGTAAATGTGATTGGAGGAGAGATAGAAAAGAATAGAAAAGAAAGAGAGAGAAGGACAAAGAGCGAGAGGAGATAGAGAGGGGAGAAAGAAAGAGAGGAGTGACAGGAAGAGATAGAAGCGAAAGATTAAGAGAGGAAAGAGAAGATAGAGAGGGGGAGAGAGGAGATAGAAAGGGAGAGAGAAAGAGAGGAGTGACGAGAAGAGATAGAAAGTGAAAGACAAGAGGGGAGAGAGAAGATAGAGACGGGGAGAGAGCGCAGTTGAGTTAGTAAGAAAGTACTAGAAAGAGAGGAGTGACAGGAGGTGTGTCAATGAAGTCTCATTCATGTCATTGCACTATATAAAGCTGACTAAACTTAATCTCGCTTCATTCGACAAGCTATTGTGAATGATACATTACAATGATGCCTTGTGGAGGTACTGGAGGAGCTGATCAAGAGGCTGATGAAAAAAGAAAAGATCGGAAAAAGTCATTAACATCGAAGATAAAGAAAACAAATTATCTATCATCGGTGTACTAATAGCAATATTATGTGCAGTGATCATTACTATTGTTGTAGCAGTAACTCAGGTACATTTTTTTATTTACTTTCGACAAAGGTGCCAAGTAGGCAGAACGGTCAGCACGCCGGACAAAATGTCTAACAACATTTTGTCCATCCTTATTTTCTGAGTCCAAATGCTTCTGAGGTTGCCTTTACATTCCATCTTTCCGGGGTTGATAAAACCAGTACCAGTGAAGCGCTGAGTTGATTTAATCGACTATTTCCCTCACCAAAAAATTTCAGGCCTTGTACCAATAATAGAAAAAGGATTATGCATTCTTACATATGATAACTCCACCAACTACTTTGTTTCCTCATAACTGGCAGATAAATGGAATCTATTGTATTATAGTACAATCTGATAAAACTAGGAATCTATTGTATTATAGTACAATCTGATAAAACTAGGAATCTATTGTATTATAGTACAATCTGATAAAACTAGGAATCTATGGTATTATAGTACAATCTGATAAAACTAGGAATCTATGGTATTATAGTACAATCTGATAAAACATATATATATATATATGTATATATATATATATATATATATATAATATATATATATATATATATATATATTATATGTATGTATATATATATATATATGTATGTATATATATATATATGTATATGTATATTATATATTGTATATATATATATATATATATATAGTAATAGTTATATATATATATATATATATATATATGTATATATATATATATAATATATATATATATATATATATATATATATATATATATACATATATATATATATATATATCGAGTTTTATCAGATTGTACTATAATTATAGTACAATCTGATAAAACTAGGAATCTATGGTATTATAGTACAATCTGATAAAACTAGGAATCTATTGTATTATAGTACAATCTGATAAAACTACGAATCTATTGTATTATAGTACAATCTGATAAAACTAGGAATCTATGGTATTATAGTACAATCTGATAAAACTAAGAATCTATTGTATTATAGTACAATCTGATAAAACTAGATATATAATATATATATATATATATATATATATATGTTATAATATTATTAGAGACAAAACCACTATTTTGCAAAACAAACAAGGAAAGACTTAATCAATACATAAAATTTTAATAAATAGTCAAAAAAACCGCCACTACAATCGTTTCTTGTCTTGATCGACAATCTTCAGGTGGACTTCCAATCTAAAATATCAATATTTTAAAATATAAAAATAATAATTTTAAATAATTAAAGTATGAATGAAAAATATAAATATATAATCCATATATAACCTATATATAATCCATATATAATCAATATATAAACAATATATAAACTAAAAAAAACCTATCAACAATTAAATATAAAATATAAAATATAAAATATAAAACAAAACAAAAAAATAATAATAATATAATAATAAACTATATATACACCCATCACATATACCTATTATATATAACCATATCTAACTACATACACTAAATCACACACCTATATATATATCCCTATACATACACATAAAAACGTCTAGGCAACTATAAAACACAATACTTATTCATACTCCCACACACACACACATACAACCCACATTCACGCTCTAGAAAACGGACATCACTCAAAACTATGAACGGAGAAATGGAATAAATGGAATTAAAAATTATATTCACTTGGTAAACGAACACTACTTAAAAATTATGAATGAAACAATGCAATAAAACAACAGACATCGCAAATAGACACAAATTACTACGAATTCCTTAACAAACCTACCATGATAAACCAAAACTCATAAAACATATAATGATAAAATCTCCCTTTACTAAACTCTATAACAACCTATATAGCAATCCCCTAACTTAAACATTCACACACAAATACAGACACGTAAACCACACACCCACGACATATACAAATACCCAACCACTTACACATACCAATACATACATATAAACCTCAACATATACTCCAAAAAACCCACTCACCCCACACAGACAAATAAACACAAAATTATGAATGGATTCTTTTATAAACTACCATGATAAGCTAAAACTCACAAAACAGAAATGATAAAACCTCCTTTACTAAACACTATAACATACTTATATAGCAATCCCTTTAACCTATACATTCACACACAATACACACACTAAACCACACACCCATAACAAATACAAACACCCACCCCACTCACACACACCCACAAGTACATATAAGCCTCAACATATACACCAAACAAAATTACTTTACCAAGGAACTTAACATATGTATAAAAAGTATAACCGCTCTGGAAACGAACATCTTTAAATTAATTAATGGAGAAATGGAATAAATGGAATTAAAAATAATATTCACGTGGCAAAACGAACACCACTCAAAAATTATGAATGAAACAATGTAATAAAACAACCAACATCGAAAATAGACAAATTACCACAAATTCCCTAAAAAAACCATGATAAACCAAAACTCTTAAAAACATATAACGATAAAATCTCCCTTTGCTAAACTCTATAATAAACCTATATAGCAATCCCCCTAACCAAAACATTCACACACAAATACCACACACGTAAACCACAGACCCACGACTTATACACATACCTATACTAACTTATAACCCTCAATATACACCAATACCCACCCCTCCCCCACACAGACAAATTAACACATACATCCCAAAACCTAAATAACAAACCCATATACACATTCACACACAAACACACACACACGCAAAACACACACACACAACAGATACATATACTCCCTCACATATACGCATATACATACTCACTAAACTCGATATATACAACAATATTTACACACCCACACTCACAGATAAATAAATCATACAACTAAAAACTCACACACAATCTCATATACATAACACTCCTATGAAAACAACATTAAATACATCGTAATTAACCAGAATATCAAAAATAACAATATGACATAAGGATAAATAAAATACATACTTACAAGTCAGTTTCAAATTATGAAGTGAAATTAAATTCTTAGCCGTTAAAAAAATCAAACCAAAATTACGTTACCATAGAAATAACTTATGTAAAAAAAAAAAAAAAAAAGAATACGCGCCATGGAAAGTAAACGTCATTTAAATTATGAATGGAGAAATAGAATAAATAGAACTAAAAACTATATCCACGTGGCAAACCAACACTACTTAAAAAATTTATTATGAATGGATTCTTTAAAAAACTACCATGAAAAATCATTATATACAATTATGAGCTTTAGCTCACCTAAGCAGCTTATACAAACAACTTGCAGTAACCCAAACCTATTCTCGATGCCTATCTCACTACTACACTATTCCATTCACAATTCCAAGCAACGCTAGTCCACCACCGGTTATTCACGTGGCAAAACGAACACCACTCAAAAATTATGAATGAAACAATGCAATAAAACAACCACATCGAAAGTAGACAAATTACCACGAATTCCCTAAAAAAACCATGATAAACCAAAACTCTTAAAAACATATAACGATAAAATCTCCCTTTGCTAAACTCTATAACAAACCTATATAGCAATCCCCCTAACCTAAACATTCACACACAAATACACACACGTAAACCACAGACCCACGATTATACACATACCTATACTAACTTATAAACCTCATATACACCAAAACCCACTCCCTCCCCACACAGACATATTAACACATACATCCCAAAACCTAAATAACAAACCCATATACACATCACACACAACCACACACACACGCAAAACACACAAACACAACAAATACATATACTCCCTCACATATACGCATATACATACTCACTAAACTCGATATATACAACATATTTACACACCCACACTCATACAGATAAATAAATATACAACTAAAAACTCACACACAATCTCATATACATAAACACTCCTATGAAAACAACATTAAATACATCGTAATTAACCAGAATATCAAAAATAACAATATGACATAAGGATAAATAAAATACATACTTACAAGTCAGTTTCAATTATGAAGTGAAATTAAATTCTTAGCCGTTAAAAAAATCAAACCAAAATTACGTTACCATAGAAATAACTTATGTAAAAAAAAAAAAAAAAAAAGATACGCGCCATGGAAAGTAAACGTCATTTAAATTATGAATGGAGAAATAGAATAAATAGAACTAAAAACTATATCCACGTGGCAAACCAACACTACTTAAAAAATTTATTATGAATGGATTCTTTAAAAAACTACCATGAAAAATCATTATATACAATTATGAGCTTTAGCTCACTAAGCAGCTCTAACAAACAACTTGCAGTAACCCAAACCTATTCTCGATGCCTATCTCACTACTACACTTCCATTCACAATTCCAAGCAACGCTAGTCCACCACCCGGTTATTCACGTGGCAAAACGAACAC
>NW_021832668.1:2500-25000 GCF_006345805.1 Octopus sinensis | reverse complement strand
TCTTCAGTTTTGGGGTCATGTCCAATGCCGATTTCTTCAGCTTGTGGACATCTTGGGCATTAACGTTGTTGTTGCATTCATGTGTGTAAAGCTTGTCGTTCATGGGTCATGTGTGTAAAGCTTATGTATCTCTCCTGAAGCACTACCCAGACTAAGAGTTTTGAGTATTGTCTATATTCCCCGACTCGAATTTACTCCAGAGGAGATTGCCCTTCTAAAAGACTGAAGTGGTTTCCAGGCCATCATCGCACGTGTCTTCCAGTAACCCTATATAGAAATCAAAATATGATTTCCTCGCCAACATCATTGTCTCACACGTGCGAGGATGTGAACGCCTGGCATCATTTTAAATGTCAGGCACCAACCTCAGTCCATTCTTGACCCCAAAATCTAGTTCCCGCAAGAGAACGGCATAAAAATTTCTTGCACGAAAACCAACCAAACCAGTTCATCCTGGTTTTCTCTGTCGCTGTAACCGTCGGTCATTGATCCAGATATTTTAGCACGTGTAACAGTCTGACAGCAAACTTGAGTGTCTTCCTAAAAGACATCCCTATAATCATGAACAGCGTCTTGCAGCAGATGGATCTTTTGACGGGCGAAACATGCCTCTTCAACAAGAAGCCGAAAAGCAGCCTCTACAGCAGTGCTTTTCAAACTTTTTGCTGGAGCGGAACCCAAAGGAAACATTCCACTGGCTCGAGGAACCCCTGTGCAATAATGTAATAGTCTTACGCACACATATCTGCACAGGAGAATTAAAAATTACTGCCGAGTTTAGCAGTTTTGTAACTTCTTGCGGAACCCCTGGACTGTACTGGCGGAACCCTGGTTGAAAACCACTGCTCTACAGTCTAGTCTGATGATTGTTGCAAGAATGCATGAGAGCAATATATCATCCGGGTGAAGTGGGCAACAGCCACATTCGTTCAACCTTCCATGAACAACTTCTACACCAGATTCTGAGTGAGTACCGCCATTCTAATCGCGATTATTTCTCAGTTCCTATCAAAACAGACGACTGGTCAGACCCAGACCTGAGCACTTTCACAGGAGCCTCACCCCAGCAACAAAATTCGCTACTGGCTGCCATGCACTGCTTCTCAAGAAGCCGAATTCGAATCTCACTGATTTGTCCTAATTTTTTGTGAAATCCGTACGTTCCAAGTACTTTGCCAATTAAATACAATTGAGAACGCGTTTATATTTTTCAGTAAAGCCTCCACTGCTTCTCTATCAGAAGAATGCAGTGCCATTGTAGTGGCATCTTGTCACTCACTGTTTCCATACTTTGCAGAAAACGCCCCAGAGTCAAAACCTCCGAGGGGGAAGGGAAAACATCGTTAACGAGCCGAGCATTCGATGAAAAACGCATCTACGTGGAATACACTAGTTTGTTTCTTAACTCGGTAATGATAAGCACTTGTTGCGATCGCCTGTGGATTTTATAGATACATTCACTTGTTTATTCAGATATCTAGTAATATATCAACACACACACACATACACATATGTATTTGCTTGTGTGTGTATTCGTTTACACATTTATGAAGTTAAATACATGTGTATTTAATGTATTTATTGGTATGTCTGCAAAGTAATTTAGCTGTCAACATGTTTATTTACATATATATTCATTCATTTAACTACATATGTGTGTAATTATCTCTGTATTTATTTATCTACCTATTTATCTACCGATTTTGTTTTTATTTATTTATGTATTTATTTATATAGCTATATATTCGGATCCAAATTACTAAGGCGTTTTTCTTAAGTATCTCCATATTGGCATCATTCTGTCATTGAGAATTGAATGGAAAGAAAACGGATGCAACGAATCACGGGATGAAATCTAATCTTAGTATTACCTCACACAACTTCCACATCCGTCAATCACCTCCATTTTCTCTATCTCTCTACATCTTTCCGTCTTCCTTACTGCCTCTCCCATTCTCTCTCTCTCTCTCTCTCACTCACTCTCTCTTTATCTCTCTCTCTCTCTCTCTACTTGTAATATGATGAAATGATGAAGCGTGACCTCATTCCAACTGACACTTAATGTTTATATCCTCGCAAGTGAACCTCATCAAACTCTTGATGTACGCGCACACAAACATACATATACATACTCATACACACACAACACACACACACACACACATACAAATACACACAAACACACACGCGCACACGCACACTCACACACTGGGAAACATGGACATTCATATAACTATATATAAATAAATGTCTGTATATATGTATATATATATATATATATAAACATCATACTTATATCTCTTTGTATACAGTTGGGGGAGGGGAATAAATATTCGTACATGTCAGAATTCTTTATTTATTTAATTTCTAATGAACATAAATGGGATATACCAATACTATATTTGCATACACATGCATATATAGAATATACAAAAGAAACTAGTAAATTATAGTAACTAATGAATTTATTTACAATTATGAATATTTAGAGGTGAAAAAAGTATTCGTAAAGAATAGATTTATAATTTTCTATGCCACAAAATACTGCTAAAATACTTTTTTTTTTACTAGAACTTTCTCGTTTGCTCCAATAATCTTATGAGTCGTCATTTTTAAGTGTCAAAACGCTAGCTTCTTCATTCAGCACTGAGACAACATAAAGTAGTATCGTAATAATGGTGAAAAGTAAAGAACTCACAAATCCAGTGAAAAACTTGATTATTGAACAGTGGAAAGCAGGTAAAAGTTATCGGAAAATATCAGAGACCCTTTATATTCCATTTTCTACCATATCTTCATTTATTCAAAGATATAACAAATCGGGAACTGTTGAAAACAGAATAAGATCCGGTGCATCACGCAAGATTTCCCCTAGATCTTTAAGAAAAATGAAGCGAAGAATCGAAAAAAAAAAACGCAATGATCACAAGAAGATTTGTTAGATTCAGGGACTAGTGTTACACTACGAACAATGATCAATGAACTTCACAGGAATGAACTGAAGTCACGTTCTCCAAGAAAAACACTGCTGTTGACTAAAAGGCATAGAGATGACCATTTAAAATTTGTTTATAAACATAAAGATAAATCTGTTACATTCTGGGAAAATGTTCTATGGACAGACGAGTCGAAAATTGAATTGTTTGGAGGAAATTCCCGCAGCCATGTTTGGAGAAAAGATGGTGCCGCCTATTCGCCGAAAACGCAATTCCTACCATAAAGGTTGGAGGTGGCAACATCACGGTGTGGGGGTGTTTCTCTGAAAATGGTACTGGCAATTTACTTGTGATAGATGGTAGAATGAATACAGAGATGTACCAAAATATTTTGAATAATAATTTATTGGACTCTGTAGAAAAGCTCCAGCTTTGTGAAGGTGGGTTTTACAACAGGATAACGACCCTAAGCACACGGCGAAGTCTACCAAAAATGGATTGTCGATCACAATATAAAATTATTAGAAAGGCCAAGACAGTCACTTCAACCCCATCGAAAATTTGTGGCGTTATTTGAAAATTAAAGTTCATTCAAGAGCCCCAACGTGCATTTCAGATTTCAAGAAAATGTGTCAAGAAGAATGGGGAAACATTCCAAAAGAAACATGCGAGTCATTGATTTTAGAACTACAAGAAGAGTTTGGTTGAAGAGGAACTCAATAATGGTTATGCTACGAAGTATTCAATCAGAATTATCAGTTATTTATGTTCTGTATACTGAATACTTTTTTCACCCCTAAATATTGATAATTAAATACAAATTCCTTAGTTACTATAATTTATTAGTTTCTTTTGCATATTCTTAGTTTATGCATGTGTATACAAATATAGTATTGGTATATACCATTTATGTTTAATAGAAATTAAATAAATAAAGAATTTTGACAATTACGAATATTTATTCCCCCCACTGTATATACGAGTGTGTATAAATTAATGTTTTGTATATACGTCCATGTGTATGTTTGTATGCATGTATACATACGTATGTGTGAGTGTATGTAGAAACGTATATGAATATACATGCATACATACATATATACATAGACGCATACATGCATGCTTACATGCATACGTACCTATATACGTTTATTTATGTTTTTATATCTGTATCTCTCTGTGTATCTTAGAACTGAATTTACAACGTCTATTGAGAACGCAAGCATAAACGACTACCCAGTTTACATACTAAGTTATACGTAATAATACCCGTATTGCAATCCATAGTACCACATTTCTAATTGGATCTAATTGGATCACATTTCTAAAAGGTCTCTTGACATTATTTGAGATGACGCTAAATAATGTATATGTACATGTGGCTAGTTGTGTATGTGGATGTGTATATGAGTGTATGTATGTATGTAAATATACATGAGTGTGTGTTCATGTATGTGTGTGTGTGTGTATGTGTTTGTGTGTATGTGTGTGTGTGTGTGTGTGTGTAAAGAGAGCGAGTGGGAACAAGGAGGGAGAAGAGACACAGTATACGATATGAGTTTTTCATACAGGCTTAACATTCTGTGTAGAAATATAAGCGAGTAGAAATGTGATGAAAGCTTTTGTGCATCAACTAAGATAAGAAACTGAACTAATGAGACGTGATTGAAACAATTATGAGTACCTGAACACCGCTAAGAAAGTAAATTACGCTGCTCATTTCAGATTGTATGTGGTTTTCAGCTGAGATAATAAGGTAATATTCTATTCTAAATGTTTACCGTTCTTTCTATAGCTTAATATCAGGTGTTTTGAAATGACTCGTTATCCAGGATTTTATCTTCTAAAAGGTCTCTTGACACTATTTGAGATGATACTAAATAATATATACGTACATGTGTCTAGTTGTGTATGTGGATGTGTATATGAGTGTATATATGTATGTATGTAAATACACGTGAGTGTGTGTGTGTGTGTGTGTGTAAAGAGAGGGAGTGGGAACAGAGAGAGAGAAGAGACACAGTATACATTATATATTTGTGTGTGTGTTTGTGTGTGCGTACTTCTTTGGATACATGTGTATGCATACATACATACATACACACGCATACAAGACACATACTCACACACACGCAAACACACACACATATATATATGTTGGATGACTTTATTTTTTAATTTAATTTTCGATTTCACTCTGTGTATTTGTGCGTGTGTGTGTGTATGTCTGTGTGTGTGTATCTGTGTGTGTGTGTGTGTGTGTGTGTGTGTGTGTGTGTACGTGTGTTATGTATACTGTTTACTTCATGCTTTTATCCGTACTTACACATCTGTCCGGGAAATTATTTACTGTATCAACTGCAGTACGTGAAATGTCCTTAGTTTAGAGAACAAGGAAGAACGAAGAGGTGGGGCATAGAAAATCTCATTGAATTTTTTATTTCGTAAATGAGCTGAGAGAAATTACTCAGAGTGGACAGTGACACGAATTTAAACAACAAATACAACAAATTGGCTCATTTTGTGTGCCTGCTTCCCTTCACTTCTAGACGTAAGGTAGGATAGCTGTGACAATGATGATGATGTCACGTTGAGACAGAAACACGTATTCCCGATTATTTTCTCATTTTTTTTTTATTTTCGCAACTTTGGAGAATTTTTCATTTATTAGATTGTCCCACCCCTTTCCCTATAGAGGTGGTCTTAACTGCCATTTCATAATAAAAAAAACCCACCCCGTAGAGGTGAAAATAATTTTAATAAATCAAGAATTTATGCGGGATAGTATTACACACGCACGCACACACACACACACATGTACCATAAATCCTCGAGTACAACCTGCATTTTCCCCCCAAATTTAAAGGACTAAATCCCTAGTGCGTACTATATACGAGGTTAAAAATGAAAAATGTTTTCTAAGCAATGTCCGAGTCTCTATTTGCTGTCCGGCAATGCTTATTCAGACGCATTTTGTGATGTTGGGCGCGAAAATACCTTAAGCTAAGCCTGAAAGCATTGAAGTCTTAAAGGAATCATCCATAACTTGCAGTAAGCAACATTTATTAAAACAAAAGTATTCAGAACAGAGAATAACAAGTAACAAAAACAATTTGCAAATATATTTACATTCCCATATAACAGTTAAGAACATCACCATTATTATATTACGAATGTACAGAAGTGTTAGTTCGACTAGGTGCTGCTGGTTTAATTACGCACGACTCAAGTTAGAGAAGGGGTGCGTATTATACACAATGTTCAGGTTTTTCAGAGGTACAGCCCCCTAAAAATCCCCTGCGTTTTATACTCAAGGGCAGACTACACCCGAAGATTTACGTTATGTATGTATGTATGTATTTATGTATGAGTGTATGCATGCACGCGTGCATCTTTGAAACGAGATGAAAGATATAAATAAGTAACCAAAATTCTCACTACCTCTTTTTCCCAATATATAAAATCAGATACACCACTTCAAACAATCTATAATATACCTACATACATTTATATATATATATATATATATATATATATATGCATGCATGTGTGTGTATGTATGGATGCATGTATATATGAGTGGCTGTGTGATAAGTAGCTTGCTTACCAACCACATGGTTCCAGGTTCAGTCCCACTGCGTGGCATCTTGGGCAAGTGTCTCCTACTATAGCCTCTAGCTGACCAAAGACTTGTGAATGGATTTGGTAGAAACTGAAAGAGGCCCGTCGTATATATATATATATATATATATATATATATATATATGTATATATATTTGTGTGTGTGTGTGTGTTTCTGTGTGTGTGTGTGTGCATATATGTATGTGTGTGTATATGTGTGTCTGTGTTTGTGCCCCCAACATCGCTTGACAATGTATGTTTACATCCCCCGTAACTTAGCGGTTCGTCAAAAGAGTTCGATAGGATAAGTCCTGAGGTCAATTTGCTCGACCAAAGGCGGTGCTCCAGCATGGCCACAGTCACATGACTGAAACAAGTAAAAGAGTAAAAGAGTATATATATATATATATATATATAATTATTATTTGAGGGAATAAATCCAAACTTACAAGGAAAAAGAATGCATTTTAGAAATACTAAATCAAATTCCACAACAATATAAAATATATAAGATATTAGAAAAAGACCACCTTTTATCAATTCAAAATGAATAATTAAATTACACCATCTAGAAAATTACATACAATAGAAAAGTATAAATTAAAATAACAATTAAAAAGTAAAGATTAAGTAAATTACAAGAATAATATAATGTATATAATAGGTAGAAAAATTTACTTAATCTTTATTTTAATTTATACTTTTCTATTATATGTAATTTTCTAGATGGTGTAATTTAATTATTCATTTTGAATTGATAAAAGGTGGGGTTTTTTCTAATATGTTTTATATATATATATGCTAACGTGGTGCCGATGGAAGCCGTGTTTATGTTAACCTTAGGTTTCCAAACTCTTTGCAACATGGAAGCTTTTGAAGAGAATGCTGACAAAGTTTTTAGTCATTTTCGAACATCGTAATGCGGGAGTAGTGGTTTCAGGAAAATTTTATCTTCTCGCTCTCTATGTTGCTCAAACAACGTTAAAGATTATGTTAAGAGAATAGATTCACCTGCACCTCAAAACTATTTGTTTTATTAGTTGAAGTTAAATCTAACCTTTATATCTTAGCATGTAAATTATTAAAAAACATTTCCGTTTTGGAGCAGCAACATATCTGAAATGCTGGCTTATAAATATACATCTGTTTTTTCTTCGTAATGTATTCATTTATCAACTTTAACATTTTAACCACTGTTCACTTGTTAATGCATTGAATCTGTTATAAAAAATATAATACATGTAGAGAAGTTCATACCGATGCATTTAACATGCCAACTTTTATCTACATTAGACATCTTTATCGACATTAGACATCTTGATTCGACGGTCATTCGGAATGCTCACATCAGCCATATTCCTACCACTCTATGTCACGCTGGTGAGATCCATATTGGAGTACGGGATTTAAGCCTCTTCTCCATATCTCCTCAAAGACATACAGCATCTCGAAAGAGTCCAGAAGCTGGCTACCCGCATGGTTCATGGTCTCAAAAATTTGTCCTATGAAGAAAGGCTGAGGACGCTCGACCTTTATTCTCTTGAAAAACGCCGCCGCCGTGGTGATCTCATTCTCGCCCACAACATCATAAGCGGAAAGTGTAACCTCTCGAAGGAGCTGTTCTTCACTCCTGCTCCAGAGCGTCGGCTGCGGGGTCATTCCGAAAAGCTCTACCTGCGACGATTTCATCTCAATCGAAGGAGAGGAGCTTTCTCCGTCCGGGTTGCGGATCCGTGGAACAAGCTGCCAAACGAGATGGTGAAGATGCCGACGACCGCTTTGTTCAAAGCCTCCCTTGACCTCAAGTGGCCTGAACTCTTTACATGAACACCACCCTGTACTTAACTCCATGTCCACCTACATGGTCTTGCTATTTGCTTTTTAGCCAAATTAACTAACTAACTAACTAACTAAAAATTACCAGTTCTCTCTTTGGTGACTTTCACTTTAATATGCAGAAGCCATTGAGTAGGACATCGGGGTCTATATGATATAACATAGATAGGTCGATAGATAGATAGATAGATAGGTGGATGGATGGATGAATGGATAGATGGATGGTCAGACAGACAAACAGACAGATAGATAAATAGATAGATAGACAGACAGACAGTCAGACTGATGGACGGACGAACAGGCGGACAGACAGATGGATGGACGGACGGACGGACGGATGAATAATTGGATGGATGAACAAACGTTTAGAAGGTCATACAGACAGATCGGTAGATAAGATAGACAAGATAGATAAATAGATAGGTATTCATGAAGTCATACACTGGAAAACAGTCATAGATAAATAACAAAATGCACACAGATGTAAGGGGACACAAGTTACATACATACCTATATCAAAACGGAAACATAGCAATTCTGAAGAAAGCAATAATGTCAGCGATCAGTGGACAAGGAATGAGTCTTACAAGAGGGTGAAAAAGCTTTGGTCATCTGGCCTCTCAGCTTATAACACACATATCGCCTGCAACACCTAGGTAGTGATTCATCTCTGGCCCTCATTCGGTTTTCTAAACTCACTGAGATAGATATACGAAGTCGCAAGCTGCTCAGTGCAACAGAGAGCGTCAGCATCAATGAAGGCGAAGATAGTTGACATTTCCCACACAAGAATGGTAGTCGTGGACTTAAATCTGTATAGACATCTTATGAAGCACGTATTATGGCAATGAATCAACATGTGCATCAGAGGAAAGAGATTTGTAAAAGTTTGCGACTATGAAATTAGCAATAAAATTAGGAGAGCTAATGAAGACCAGGAGATGCATGGAGTTAGAACTGGTATTGATCTCTCCCTAATGGGCATTGTTAAAATCTATTCATCAAAATAACAAAATAAAACAGATGGACAAGTTAATTCATTGAGAAGAGAGTGCATGGCTACTTGAAACGAAAGACACAAACCATAGAAGAATTCATCATATCAAATTCTAGGAACGGAGTACCAACATATTTATGATATCCCACTTCGAAGGGTTTCTCCATATAATTCAAGAAGAATAGGGCTCACTTGCTGCATAAAATGCTAAAAATATTGGCAGACAATAAATGTGGGTTGTTGGAAACCAAGACTGCGAATATCGACCACATATTTACCAAATGCGAAGGAATAGCTTCCAAATATTTTCATCCCGTGGAGCATGATGCGTTAGCTGGAGCAGTTTTGAACGAGATAACAAACAGGAAACCATCATCACTTGAAATTAATTATAGTGATTATAATTAATCGAAAGAATATTGATGGGACTTAAGAATTAAAATAATCTCCAAGTTAAAACACAATCGGTCAGATATATTTGCTTGGAACAACAAGATAAAGACATGCTCTGGTGTTTTTTGTTTGTTTCTTCTCGAGCCATGCCTGGCTCATAAGGGCCGGCTTCCCGGTTTCTTGGCGTATAGGTTCCCCACCTGGACGGGACGCCGGTCCATCGCAGGTGAGCTGCAAGATGCAGGAGGAAGTAGTGAGAGAAAGTTGTGGCGAAAGAGTCAGCAGAAGTTCGCCATTACCTTCTGCGGGAGCCGCGTGGAGCTTAGGTGTTTTCGCTCATAAACACACATATCCGCCGGTCTGAGATTCGAACCCGCGAGTCCGCTGCTCTAACCACTAAGCCATGTGCCTCCACCATGCTCTGGTGTGGAAATCAACGACTCACTACATACCTATGTGGTTAGAAAAATAGAGGAGAAAGAGGACATTTATGAGCCATTGATAGGGAGTTTGCAAATCCATTGGCCAAGATAGTCTTTCAGCTTCACACCAATTAGTATTGGAGCTACAAGATACGTACCAACGCACCTGGAGTAAAGTATGACTGAAATTAGGTTCTTACTTAAACTGATCGCAATAACTGGGGCTATAAAATCTGAGAGGGCTTTTTCGGGTTTAACAAGATGCTTTCCTTCAAACGCTTGTTACCAAGCAGGTAACCTGTAAAAATGTATTCTAAATTAAAGAGAGAAATATGAAAATGCATGCATACATACACACACATATACATACATACATACATACATACATACATACATACATACATACATACATACATACATACATACATGCATACATGCATACATACATACATACATACATACATACATAATCATAATATACAGGATATTGTTATTCGGGTCAGAGGGCAAATATATGTACCGTCATAGAGGTTAGCAGCCCTGCAGATATAATTATATATTTTTGAAAATCAAAGAAAAAGAGGATAGCTATGGACAACTGCTTCGAAACCTCCAGATTCTATATTCAGATTATGAGTTCATATTCATACCAATAATAATTGGAGCACTAGGTTTTGTGAGTAAATACTCAAAGGAGAATCGTGATAAACTGGGATTTACAGTAATACAATCGACCGGTTAATTCATACATTACAAGTGCCATCTGAAAGTGGAACAGTAAAAATATGCAAGACTTTTCTTAAGTTCCAAATATAGCTATGTTCGTGTCAACTACATCCCAAAGATGGAGCCGTGTATCGTTGTTGCAAACCGTTCCCTCCTCAATGGAAGATTTATAATGATATAAAAAGGCGGCGAGCTGGCAGAGACGTTAGCACGCCGGGCGAAATGCGTAGCCGTATTTCGTCTGCCATTACGTTCTGAGTTCAAATTCCGCCGAGGTCCACTTTGCCTTTCATCCTTTCGGGGTCGATAAATTAAGTACCAGTTACGCAGTGTGGTCGATGCAATCGACTTAATCCGTTTGTCTGTCCTTGTTTGTCCCCTCTATGTTTAAGCCCCTTGTGGGCAGTAAAGAAACATATAATGATATAAAAATAGAAGATACTTACATAGATACGTACATACATACAGATGTAAATTCAGAGACGCACTTGCAAATATGTATTCTGCAAAGATTTTTGTGCAAAGAAGTGCACAACTAATGTGCATTTTACATATACAGTCTCTAAGATAAACAACAAAATTATGTAAAGCATTTCTAACACATCATTGTTGTTTTCCAAATTCCAATGATAGAGCTGGTTTAATTTGTTAGAAAACAGCCCCTTTTTTTAAGAGTTCAATTAGGAATATAAAAGACAGAAAAATGGTTATATTCCCACATTTATATATACATACATACATACATACATACATACATACATACATATATACATATGTATATATATATATATATATATATTATATATATATATATATATATATATATATATACATAAATATATACGTAATAAACTCATATATACGCATAGAAACGTACATGCATAAAAACATACACGCATATATATATATATATATATATATATATATATGAATATACATGCTCATAAAGATAGACAAACATTTATACACGCAGTCAAGCAGAGATCTACAGATACAAAGATACATACATGTAAAAAGTATAGAGGAAAATAGGATATAAATTGATAGATTAGTAAACAGGTATGTAGATAAGAGATATGTATATGCATTGATAATTATTTACATAATTATCTATGGTTGTAATTTTGTGTATATGTGTGTATGTCTATTGCAAGTGTCTGTTTGCAGAAGCAGACTGAGAGGGAGAGAGAGAGAGAGAGAGAGAGAGAGAGAGAGTGTGTGGAGGACAAGAGAGAGAGTGTTAGGGAGAGAAAGAATAAGGACAACATGTAAATGTATAGAGTAATATCTAGAGCAGAATAGAGAAATAGACGTGTTATCAAAAACGAAAGGATAACCAATATCACATACACACACACACACACACACGCATACACACATGCGCTCACACACGCATACGCATACGCATGCAGAGGCGGGCAGAGCAGAGTGTGTAAGTGTGTGAGTGAATAGATAATATAGTTAGGTAAGCAGTCAGGTAGATGAATAATTAGTTACACTGATATATGCACTAGCAGACACACAAACTAGGCAAATAAATAAACAAAACTTAAGTCCAGCAGATGGTATCAAAGATGAATTTACTATGTAAATAATTCATGGAGAGAGAAAGATAGGAAGAAAGGCAGAATTCGTATTGGAAGTACACATCTATTACATGATTTGTTAGAAAAACAAATTGGTATACTAAAATAGGTATATTTAATTAGCTTCGACAAACATTGAATTACATATGTACGAATGTACGTATGTACATGTGAATATGTACGCATGTAAAGCCATAAAATCTTGTGGGATGGGTGATGAATATATAACTATATAGATGTATATATTATATATATATATATATATATATATAATATATAATATATATACATATGTATGTATATATATGTATGTATATATATATATATTATATATATATATAATATATGTATGTAAATATATATATATATATATATATGTATGTATGTATGTATATATATATACACACTTATATACTGGTTCATCCCATAAATAATGCGGTTTTTTTCAATTGCATGAACGAAAAGTCGGAGGAGGCGGGCTAAACTACCTGTATTAATTTGCTATAAAAGCTGGTAGTGATTTTACCTTGCCCTTACTCTTAGTGCAAGTTTTGAAGAGTGACGTTCGATTTTAACACTTGTGTTTTTCAAAGCTATAAACGGAAGTGACAAAGGTACATATTCGGCATATTTAGCTTTATGTGTTCAATAAAAGGCAACAGCGCAACGGATCGAACAATAAACCTGTGCCAGTGTCAACGGTGGTTCCAGAAATTCCTAGCCGGAAACTACAGCCTAGAAAACAAGACCCGTCCTGGAAGATGTGTTGAGCCCGCCGAGGCTATCCTGCAAAATCTGGTGGAACAAAACGCTCATTTCTTTATTGCCCACAAGGGGTTAAACATAGAGGGGACAAACAAGGACAGACAAACGGATTAAGTCGATTGCGTCGACCCCAGTGCGTAACTAGTACTTAATGTATCGACCCCGAAAGGATGAAAGGCATAGTCGACCTCGGCAGAATTTCAACTCAGAACGTAACGCCAGACGAAATACCTATTTCTTTACTACCCACAAGGGGCTAAACACAGATAGGACAAACAAGGACAGACAAACGGATTAAGTCGATTGCGTCGACCCCAGTGCGTAACTAGTACTTAATGTATCGACCCCGAAAGGATGAAAGGCATAGTCGACCTCGGCGGAATTTCAACTCAGAACGTAACGCCAGACGAAATACCTATTTCTTTACTACCCACAAGGGGCTAAACACAGATAGGACAAACAAGGACAGACAAACGGATTAAGTCGATTACATCGACCCCAGTGCGTAACTGGTACTTAATTTATCGACCCCCGAAAGGATGAAAAGCAAAGTCGACCTCGGCGGAATTTGAACTCAGAACGTAATGGCAGATGAAATACCTATTTCTTTATTACCCACAAGGTGCTAAACACAGAGGGGACAAACAAGGACAGACATAGGTATTAAGTCGATTACATCGACCCCAGTGCGTAACTGGTACTTAATTTATCGACCCCGAAAGGATGAAAGGCAAAGTGGACCTCGGCGGAATTTGAACTCAGAACGTAACGGCAGATGAAATACCGCTAAGCATTTCGCCCGGCCTGCTAACGTTTCTGCCAGCTCGCTGCCTTCGGTGGAACAAAATCCTACTGAAACCTTTAAGAAACTCGCAGAGCAGCTTGGATTTGGTCGTTCAACCATGCATCGACAAATTGGGTCAATAGGCTGCTCACAAACTTTCCGAATCTAATTGCTGGCAGAGAGTGTATGTGTGCTCTTCTTTACTATCACGTCTCACGAATGAACCTTTTTTTGGACCGAATAGCAACTGGTGACGAGAAATGAAATCTCTATTAAAATATCAACGGGGTAGGGATAGCAGAAACACCACTATCCCAGGATAACGAAGGTCTTTACCCACGTAATGTATTGCTATTTGTTTGGTGAGATATGGAAGGTTTAATCCACATTGAACATTTAAACCCAAACCAAACAATAAAAAATGAGATCCACGACCAGCATCTTTGTCCTAATCATCATCATCATTGTTCGACCGTGGTCGAGACAATGGAATTTACCATGCTATGCCAGACCTCACGGTCTATCATGGCATTACGGAGGTCCTGTTGCTGGATGCTTGTATCCTTGGAGATTACATCAGGGTAGGAGAGTGTGCGCCCTCTGGTATTGCGAGTAGATGGCTTCCAGAGGAGAATAGTAGAAATTATCTCTTTTTCAGCTCTACAACAATGTCCAGAAAACTGGACTCTCTTATCTTTCACAAGAGATGACACAGGTGGTAGTTTCCCATATATTTGCATTTTGGTTGGATGGCGCTTCCACGACAGATTTTGAGGTCTGATAAGGAGGTTCCATCCAACCGCCTCTCAAGCTTCTTTGGTTTCAAGATGAAAGTTGTTCTTCCATCAGAATTATGCTCGGCCACATACAACGAGGATGACATTCGAAAGGATGGAGCAGTTTGAATGGGAAACGATGCCAGACCGACCATATTCGCCGCACATTGCCCCGTCTGATTATCATTTATTCTGCAGTCTTCAAAATTATTTGGAGGGAAAAAATATTAATTCTGTAGACGAGGTCAAAACAGTAGTGGAGGAGTATTTTTCGTCACAGATAAGTGAATTTTGGAAGACCTTTGTAGGAAATGAAGGAGGGTATATTTTAGAGTAAAAGTATTTTTGTCTATTTCAATTTGTTTGAAAAATGAAAGACGTATAAAAAGAAACCACATTATCTTTAGGATAACCAATATATATATATATATAGAGAGAGAGAGAGACAGAGAGACAGACAGACAAACAGACAGACAGACAGACAGACAAACAGACAGACAGACAGACAGACAGACAGACAGACAGACAGACAGACAGACAGAAAGAGAGAGAGAGAGAGATACATGCATGTACATATATATATATATATACCTATATATGCATATATGTATGTGTATGTTTACACACACACACAACACACATATATATATATTATATATGCGTGTGCGTGTGTGTGTGCGTGTGTGTGTATATGTATGTATTTATGCATATATATTTATATACTCACAGAACACTCGTAGAGGATGAAGAAAGCAAAAATGACGCTTATAAAAATCGAGTTCTGTGTGTGTTAGTGCGTGTGTGTGTATATATATATATGTATATATATATGTAGGTCACTTTCGAGTGCTACTGGCAACATGTAACCCAGGACAACCTGTTGCATGGTCGGGTCGTCGGCGACTAAACCGGCAACCCCACCAAGCTTGCTTGGTGAGGAGGGTGTCTATTGGACAACCTGTGGGATGAAAAACAAAACCCGTCAAAGGGCAGAGGAACTCTTGAGAGTCAAAGGCCATCCAATAAATATCTTAAGGATGTATCATACGCGGGGACATAGAAATAATCGGACTGAATACCCGATCGCGCGATTAAAACGTTGGGAGTGAAGGACTCCTAGCCTTTGTTAGGGCATCCTTTTTGGAGAAGGTAACTCAGGTAACTGGGATAACTACGACATAGAACCTGCGGCTCAGTGGTTACCGATGATGTTAACTTGTTCTTCTTTTCGGATTATGGCTGCTGTTGCTTATTGAGTGGGATTGATTCAGTGCACAGCCTTTCCTCACTTTAAAACAAGTCTTCTTGCACAAGCATTGCACGATAACAACATTGATTAAGCTTCGCGCAATGGCCATATTCGATAACGAGGGGGCAGCCACAGTATGTATGTATGTATGTATGTATGTATGTATGTATGTATGTATAAACTACTATTAAGTATGAGACTAGCCTCTATAATCCAAATACTTCTGAGCTGCTGCACATTAATACAGAATACTTTTACACTTGAGGAAAGCAATTCAAAGTGAAATAAAACACACTTTCTCTTTATGCGTATGCATGAGGGTATTTTGCGCACGGGCTTGTATATGTGCCCTTTCTGTATGTGGGTTTCGAAATCGTGTATGCTAATATATAGATATTAAAAGAATGGGCGACAAAGAATCACTTCTCGATGACGAAATATAAAGAATGTGTTGTGCCTGAGTGATTGATTGGTCTAAATATGGCGTGTCTTGAATATGGCTCCATGATTCAGTGTATGCTTTAGTACGCGCGTGTTTGGTAGTGTATCTATTTCTCTCTCTCTCACACACACTCTCTGTCTGTCTGTCCCTCTCTCTCTCTCTCTCTCTCTCTCTCAATACATATATATATAATATATATATATATATTTATATATGATATATATATATATATATATCTGTATATATATATATGCATGTTCGTTTATATATGTATGTATGTATATATGTGTGCTGTATGTCTGTGTATATATCTATATATATATATATATATATATATATATATATATATATATATATACATACATGGATTTATACATACATACCGCCGCTCAATAATAGTGTTAATTCTTCAAAGCGGAAACATGTTGTTTGTTATACATCCTCTCCCTCACAGACTTAGCGCCAACACACGTATATTCACAAGCTCGCGCACCCCCCCCACACACACACGCATACACGCATACACATACGTGCACCCACACACTAAGCAACTTTCAGGTATATATACGTACACGTACCTGCACCTGCAAACTTGTAGACAAATATTATTTTAGACGTATTTTATGTGTCTCTATAAATGTACATATGCAATATTTATGACAATACATAATATGAGAATGAAGTGGAGGTGGGGGGTTGCAGGAGATTATGATAAAGATGGATGGAGATAATCATTATCCTCATTATCATGATGATCACGATGATGTTGACGACGACGGCGACGATGAGCTCCATCATCATCGTCATCGTCGTTGTCGTCGTTGTCATCATCATCATTGTTATTCAAATTGTTATATTATTTTTTATTTTATTTCTTACTAGCAGTATCGCCCGGCGTTGCTCGGGCTTGTTTCGACCCTTTAGAATTGGAATTTTTGAAAAGTAAAAATGTTACATTATGTAACTTGTTATTCTCTTTAAGTGAACATTTTCCTGGTTGAAATACACCGAAAAATGACGACACAGCAGTCAAAAAATCGTAAAAATAGGGATTTTCATAGAAAAAAAGCACCTTTTTGATGTAAATAATTCTTGGTGTTAACATTGTCCGATGTGAATCTTTTCTTCTACGCAAGGAAGAGCAAACCTTCTTCTATCATACTTTCAAGTTTGCTCAACTTGAGCCGCAGGGTCTCGGAGGAGAGAGTGTTAGTTGAAGGCTACCAAACCTGCCATACACAGACAACTTCAGCTTTATATAGAGAGAGATTATTAAGAAATAAATGATAATTTTCATTTCTTGAAATAAGAAAGAGAGAATACGGAAAATAAGGAAAACTTTCAAAAATACTTCGGAAGTAAAAAATTTTTTTTTTTTAAACTCAGGTTTGAAATTTCCCCAAGACACCTGATGAAGGCTGGAAGCCATATCAGCCGAAACGTTGTGTTAACAACAAACAAGATAAGAACAAATATCCGTCAAATGTAAATAATGTATTCTATTGTGTCTGAGGAGAGTCATTCTGTTTTGGTGCCTTATAATTTAACACACTCACCGGTAAAATTTCCACTTATTTCTTATTTATTTTTCTAAAATTTCCGTTGCATCTCGCAACCTTTTCAATAGTTTTAGCTATAAAAAAGAAATAAGTGGAAACTTTACCGGTGAGTGCGTTAAATTGATTTCTTGAAATAAGAAAGAGAGAATATGGAAAATCAGGAAAACTTTCAAAAACACTTCGGAAGTAATAAAAAAATAACTCAGGTTTGAAATCTCATCCAAGACACCTGATGAGGGCTGGAGGGTATATCTAATTGAATTAAATTCTATGTCTTTGTGCAGCTGAGGATTGCTCTGCATTTACATTGATGTAATGGTTGCATTTTCAATTAAATGGAGTCGCTTGAAACGATCGTACTGCATTACTTCTGGATGTCTTGTTGCTTATTTTGATTATATATACATAAGGTCCTAGTGGGGTATAAAGCAGAATATTTTCAGTGCAGCACTCAACTCAATTTCTTGGCTATCAACCACTGTCGGATTCCAGACTAATGCCGATATTCTGTAGGTGTAGAAAATCCATAGATAAACAGCCACAACAACACACAAACACACACGTGCTATTATAATACACACACACACAGACATGCGAGCACGCACATACCCACACATACACACATATACTTCCTTCGCTTACACTCTCCTGTCTTTGAAAGAAATTTTTCTTCACCCATTTCCTTCCGGTCATTTCAATATGTGACCAGGTGTGTATCGTTGGCGATTTTCTTTCACCGTCTTCCATTCCTTGGACCTTTCCTTGTTCTATGTTTCTGACGAAGAGCTCCGCTCGAAACGTAGAATCCTCCTTTTTTCTTTCCTTTCCCAAGCGCCCAATAACACTGTACTTGTTCCACATCCTCGCGTTGTTGTTTTCTCTTTGTTCATGTTTGGATTAACTATATATATATATGAGTGGATTTTATAGATAGAAACTGAAAGAAGACCGCCGTGTACATATATATGTAAAAGCAAACCCCCCGTCGTCCAATGGACGGTGCTGAGGTGCCAAACATTTAAGCCAAATTTTCTCAAAACAACTTGTCCGACTGTCCCATAGGCCTCCCCTTTGAGAAACACTCATTTTTACCTAAATTTGAGACACCAGCAAAAGACGGATTTCGACTGATGTACTTGCGCGTACAAATGCACATTCCCACGGCTTTATAGATCACATTCTCACCTGGAATCGATTTTTGTAATTTTTTCAAGACTTATACATGCCTTGATACCGTCGGTATCTACATATCAAATTTGAGCGCAATCGGATGAAGGATGCCCGAGGTCCTAGAAGACAAACACACAGACATACAGAACGGATTTTATATAATAGATATATACACACACACAACGGTTTCTTCTATAGAACCCACTCACATAACTTTGGTTATACTGAGGATATAGTAGAAGACACCTGCCTAAGTTGTCACGCAGTGGAACTGAACCCGGAGCTATGGTTGGTAAACAGACCTTTTACCACACTGCTAAGCCTGGGCCTCTTCATAATTTAATCAAATTTCTCATAGGAAAACTTTGAACGTAAAAGTACAGTATGTGTTTGTTTCTCGTGGGTTAGGAATTTAGTGGGCGACATTTATGATTGTCCCCTCCTCATATTACTTCTTCACGTTCAATATTTCTTCGACACCTTATCCTCGGGGAAGAAGAAACCATTCAGTGTTAAATCTATCGTGTAATGCTTGGGACATTTGAGTAAGTCTTGGAAATCAGATATTTTGCGTGCCATTTAAGTGCTTCTAGAACCATATGCTACGGTTCTATAAGTTAGGACACAGGAATAATTCGTGTTAGTGGCATAACGTTTGAAAATGTATTTACTTTGGCAAAATATCAAGTCCCCATTTTTATTCATAGGTTGATATATATATATATAATATATATTATATAATATATATATATATATATTATATATATATATATACATAATATATATATATATATATATATATATATATATATAATATATATACATATTATGTATACATACATACATACATACATACATATATACATACATACATACATACATACTACACACACACACACCACACACACACACACACCTATGCCCTAAGTATATATAGAGAACTGAATTATGAATCGACCATATTCTTTCCCATCCATAGGATTAGAATTATTTGCTCAGCTAAGTGTAACTCATTTTATTGTCACCTCTTTGCAATTCTTCAGTTCAATAATCTTAATGTCCTTGCTAAACTGGCGGATAATAGTGAAGGGACTCATAAACTGAGATCTATTTCTAGCATCAGTTTTAAATGATCCGTGAAAAGAAAGTAGCGAATTTGCTTGGCCCTTCTTACACAGTCAATATAGAACCCCGAATTGTATCTTTTATTACTCCAGATACCAAGTATACTATGAAATATTTGGAAGCACTCCGTCGGTTACGACGACGAGGGTTCCGGTTGATCCGAATCAACGGAACAGCCTGCTCGTGAAATTAACATGTAAGTGGCTGAGCACTCCACAGACACGTGTAACCTTAACGTAGTTCTCGGGGATATTCAGCGTGACGCAGAGAGTGACAAGGCCGGCCCTTTGAAATACAGGTACAACAGAAACAGGAAGTAAGAGTGAGAGAAAGTTGTGGTGAAAGAGTACAGCAGGGATCACCACCATCCCCTGCCGGAGCGTCGAGGAGCTTTAGGTGTTTTCGCTCAATAAACACTCACAACGCCCGGTCTGGGAATCGAAACCGCGATCCTATGACCGCGAGTCCGCTGCCCTAACCACTGGGCCATTGCGCCTCCACACTATGAAATAAAGACATACTACACAGTCATCTTAGATATTCTTGTGAGCCAGAATATACAGTTCTGGTACTTTTGGTGACGCAATGACCTTTCTGTCATATTATGGTTGTTATTTTCTTGAGATGCGCCTAGGTATCATGGAATTGGCATATTTTCTAACATTTTGACAATCCAGGAATTTGGAAAAGAATTTTAAAAATTCTGATAATCCCTCCACAACACTAACATTTACTTGTTTGCAAGGCGTAGGAGTGGCTGTGTGTTAAGTAGCTTGCTCACCAACCACCTGGTTCCGGGTTCAGTCCCACTGCGTGGCAACTTGGGCAAGTGTCTTCTACTATAGCCTCGGGCCGGCCGACCAAACCCTTGTGAGTAGATTTGGTAGACGGAAATTGAAAGAAGCCCTTCGTATATATGTATATATATATGTGTGTGTGTGTGTGTTTCTGTGTCTGTTTTTGTCCCCCAACATCGTTTGATGTAAATTAGTGGTTCGGCAAAAGATACCGATAGAATAAGTACTTGGCTTACAAAGAATAAGTCCTGAGGTCGATTTGCTCGACTAAAGGCGGTGCTTCAGCATGACCACAATCAAATGACTGAAACAAGTAAAAGAGTAAAAGAGTAAATGCTTGCGAATCTTCCAGTGATGTCTTGTTAGTACGTATCAGGCTCTTGTAGTAATTAGCATATATGTATACTTATATTTACACACACACACACACATATACATACATGCATAATCTCAATAAACTTTTTCTCTAAACGTAACTATAATAACTGTAATAATAAGAAAGCATATAAAGGATATAAAAATAGAATTCAATTCATAAGATTATTTATAATATAACCTAAAACACTCTTTAAAATAATAAGATAGAAGAATTTAAAATACAACTGACAATTTCTTTTAATAACTAGGTCGTATTTAGGGTAAGGGTAAAGACCCCCTTCGGTCATGAATGACCATGGGATTGCACCTAGAAAGTTACCCTCCTAGACACAAGTCCGGGCAAGGTTGTTTATGGAAGACCAGCAGTCGCCCATGCATACCGGCCTCCCCCTCTCCACGCCACCAGTGTTATCCAAGGGAAAGACAAAGGTCGATACAGCTTGGCACCAGTGACGTCGCAACTCATTTCTACAGCTGAGTGAACTGGAGCAACGTGAAATAAAGTGCCTTGCTCAAGAACACAACACCCAGCCCGGTCCGGGATTCGAGCTCACAACCTCACAATCGTAAGCTCGACGCTCTAACCACTGAGCCATGCGCCTTCACTAGGTCGTATTCACTGCCTAGTAATTATCCACTACTACTATTAATAGTCTTCACGAAATCCATGAAAATGCTGTGTGACTCTAAAGTATGTAGAATCAATCATAAATATTTTATTAATAACTACTCACCGCCTAGGCAAGAATATTGGTCAGCCTCTATAAGCATTGCTGCTGCTATGGAATCTTACCATACAATCAATTGAGAAAAAAACTCTCATTGAAGAAAGTCATGGTTTCCTACTACAATACTAGGAAGCCTAATTCAAACTTAATACTCGAGGGCAAATTCATCTTCGAACAATGTCGTACATATTTGCCCTGAAGAGATCGTAC
>NW_021832667.1:0-22500 GCF_006345805.1 Octopus sinensis | reverse complement strand
GTCCATTCAGACCAAGCTAAAGCTTTTGACAGGGTTGACAATCAGTATCTGGCGGCGGCCCTCGATGCGGCCTTCCGTTGGTGGATTACTGCTTTATACAGCAAAATTAAATCGATCGTTCGGGTGAACGGTCTGTTCTCGGAATCATTCTGCATCGAGCGCTCGGTCCGTCAAGGATGTTCCCTCTCCCACCTCCTGTATGTGTTGGCACTTGAGCCTTTTAGTGCGGAAGTTGGAGGGTATGAGGAGCGCCTCACGAGATCTAGGATGGGGAAGGTCAGTAACGGCGAATGCGGAAGACATCACCATCATCGTATTCTAGGTCAAGCACCTACCGTGGGTAGGTGAATCCATTAAGAAATACGAGGGGGTGGCAGCCACAAAAATTAATTGGGAGAGGCAAGTCTATGCGGCCCAACAGCGTCGTGGGATGTTGGACGGACGGTGTGGTTAAAATGCGAGGGGTTTGGTTCGGTCCAGACCTCCCTGACAGAGAAGAATTGGAGCGTGGTTACGAGCAAGGTGACTCACCGAACCTAAACCTGGTCTGAGCGGTGGTTATCCCTGAAAGGGCGGGCGGTGTTCACAAATGTGTTTATCACACCTGTGAACGTTTATCGCCTAACCGTCGTGCCTTGACCCTATTCGTGGCTAGACAAGATGGAACGATTGCTCTTTCGCTTTTTGAGGAAGGGCAAAGGACTACTTGAAAGGCGTTCTATCTGCTGCCAACATCCGCTAAAGGGTGGGCTAGGGATGCTATGGCTGTTGATGTGCAGGCATGAGCAGAGGCTAAGGCATCTTTGGCTCTACCTGAATGGAGAACGGGTGTGATCTCCGTTCGTCAAACTGATACTTCCTCGATTCACTAGTTTCGGTGAATTGGAACCTTGGATCGAGCGTAGAGCAAAGTTGAGAGCGTGGCAGGCCGAATATCGACAGACCTCGCGCTTCTCTCCCGGACGGGTAATGCCGGCGGCGAGGGTTCCACCTCGTTGTCATTCTATAGAGGGTTAGTAGAGGCCAAGTGTGACGATGTTCCGGGGAAAACCCTGGGCTTGCCAGCCTGTTACGAAGGACATTCAGATGGAAAACGTCCAAAAGACCCTGGCTTGGCAATGTTACCGAGGAGCCTTACCAGTTCGAGATAAACTTGCCAGGCACGGCACTTCATGCCAGCCCAGTTGCCCAATATGCGAGCAGAGCAGTGAAACTGTTCTGCATGCTATTGTGCAATGTCTGAAACTATCAGAGTTGTGGTTTATGCTGAACACCTGCTGTCACGTATAGGAAGAGTACAGTTGTCTTCCGAGTCAATTATAAAGACTGTTCCGCCGCTTTCTCTGAAATGAGAAGGGAAGGCCCTCTTCACTTTGCCAAATCTCTGAAATGAGAAGGGAAGGTCTGTTTTCTCGCTGTAGTTGCGATTGCAAAAGAGGTTGTGTGGAAGTCTCGCATGAAAGTGTCAGGTGACTTCATTTCCAGCCGAGGATTGGTAATCTCCTTTGTTTCCCAACTCAAGAGAAAAATAAGGTTGGAGAGGAATTGCTTGCCGCCAAGTATATACGAGAAAAAGTGGAAGAAAGTGGCATACATGTACATAAAGATTCTGAAAAGGTTCAGTGGTGGAATGGGGTCTGTGGGGTCATACCCGTTCATCACTTCATATTTATCATTCGTTAAATTATATATCATAAATTTTTAACTGTTTCTTCATTCGTTCGGGGAATCACCCCGACCCCCCCCCTGTCTGTCCCCTCTATGTTAGTCCCTTATGGATAAATGAGGGGGGTGCGCTGTTATCTGAATGAAGTATGACAGTGTAAACTCCTCAGGCGCGATATTGTCTGAGGAGGTGTTATTAAAAAGAATAAAAGTAATTGACCAGGCAAGAAGGAAAGAAGAATTTTGCGGATACAGCTAGAAGAAAAAAGGAAGATTTATTTATCGAGAGGAGGCAATTTGAAAAATTTAAGGAAATGTTAAAGTGGGAGGGGCATGAAGTAAAGGTGACCCCTCCCATTGAGACTACAAAACAGCTGAAAGAGAAGACGATACTGTACAGAACGTATTGCAAAGAATAGAAATAGCAACAAAGGCTCAAGTTGAAAAAAAGTTGAGACCCATCTGGCAGGATGTCACGTGCCTTTCCAGAAGAAGAAAGTATGCGACGTTGGAGGTGTTGTTTGCAAATGAAGCAATAGCCAGACAGCATTCCGTAACTTACCTCAGGATTGACGAGGTGGTTCTTCTGCCCATTTACCTGGGAAGATATGCTTCCAAGGTTAAGGATGGAAGAAACCCCTCCAGAGGTGGATGTTGCACCATAAATGTTCAATAATATTGAGATCCGGGGACATTGCAAAGCGTTTAGAGTGGAGTAAAAACCTACAGAATTGGTCCCTGGAGCAGTGGAAGAATGTTATTTTCTCGGACGAGTCAACCTTTACCTTATTTCCGACCACCGGTCGAGTATACGTGAGGAGACAGCCAAAAGAAGCATTTGAACCAGACTGCCTTCTTCCAACAGTTAAACATGGAGGAGGAACTGTGATGATCAGAGGCGGGCTATATCTTGGAAATCCACTGGCCCAAATATTTCCCTTCATGGTAGAATTAATAGTCAAGACTTTTTAAGTATTTTATCTGACTAAATTTATCCTACGGTTGCGGAACTGTTTCCAGATGGAAACACAATCTTTCAGGATGATAATACACCAATTCACCCAGCTAAATTGTTACTGAATGGCACGAACATTCTAGTGAAGTTGAGATCAATAATATCCTGTTCGATGCACTTCTCTTGCAACTGTCTAGCCGAAAATATCTTATCCATAGTACTCCTACTATCCCTAAACCCACATTGTGATTCTGGTAGAACCTCACCAGCAATATGCAGACGCAATCTATCCAGCATTACCCTACAAAGGACCTTTCCAGCTACAGTTAACAGACAGATGCCACGATAATTACCACAGACATCCTTTCCACCATTAGATTTATATAGTATCTCCATAGTTCCATCGCGCCAATCCGGAGGAACCTCTTCACTTTGCCAAACTCTCTGAATCACATCCGTCAACATTGCACAAAGATGATCACCACCATATTTATATATCTCTGCACCTAGTCCCTCTATACCAGGGGCCTTTCCATTGTTCAATTTCCTGATTGCTGCTGTTATTTCAGCCAGGTTTAGAACTTCTGCTATAAGATGTTTTATTGGTCTCTCGGGTATATTATCAAGAAAAGAGAGATCAACTTCAGTGGGTCTATTGAGCAACTCATCAAAATGTTCTTCCATCTCCCAACATACATACATACATACATAAACACATGTAAATAGATACACTATATATATATATATATATATATATTATATTAATATATATATATATTATATATTATATATATATATTATATATATATGAATACACATGATATATCCACATATATATATATATATATATATATATATATATATGAATACACATATTATCCACATATATAGATATATATATATATATATATATATATATATGTATGTATTGTACACACATACATTTACGTCAATACATATATATATATGTGTGTGTGTTATTGTGTTTGTGGGTGTAGCCGTGTGTGTGTGTGTGTGTCTGTGTGTGTGTGTGTGTGTTATTGTGTTTGTGGGTGTAGCCGTGTGTGTGTGTGTGTGTGTGTGTGTGTGTGTGTGTTTGTCTATATCTGTGTATAGTACATGCTTCTCTCGGCCTTCTAATTAATCCCAGCAACGTGGCCAGGAGTGGTGAGTTTTCACTAGGTTGAAAACACGCCGACCTCCCTCTGTCTACTGTTCTTCCTTACAATATTCTCTCTTTCCCTCACTCTCATTCCATCTCTCTCTCTCTTCTTCACTCTCTCTATCCCCCTCTCTTCCTCTCTTTGTTCCATTCCGTCTAACAATACAACACAGCGAAATGCAAAGACACACACAAACACACATACAGGCGCAAGCACTTACATATACACACATATATGCACCATTAGTATATGTATATGCAATATATATATATATATATATATATATATATATATATATATATGCATATATGTATGTTATATATATATATATATATGCATGTATGTATATATATGTATCTATCTATCTATATATATATATATATATATATTATATATATCATATATATATGTATATATAATAAAGATATAGATATAAATATAGATACAGATATAGTATATATTGTATGTGTGTAATTATGTGTGTGTAAGTGTTGTGTGTGTGTGTATGTAAGCTATATACTATACATGTGTATATTTGCGTGTGCTTGTACATATATATATATATATATATATATATTCTTATATGTATATTAAATATATATATATATATATATATATATTATATATATATATTGTTATATGTACATATATATATATATATTATTATATATATATATAAATATTCTTATATGAACATATATATATATCTATGTGTGGTGTGTGTACATATATATATATTCTTATATGTACATACACACGTACTGACGTAGGTACACACACTCGCATACACACACACACATGCATAATTGAATGTTTATAATGATATATATGAATGGAGTTAATACAAAGAGACATTTTAAAATAAAACCCAACGTCCATATTGTCATAAAAACATAATTTCTAGTGTGTGTGGGGGGGGCGCCGAATGTTCTGTGTATGCGTATGAACGCGCGTGTGTGTATATGTCACCGTATATACATATACATATATATATATATTATATATATATATGTGTGTATATATGTATGTATGTATTTATGTATGTATGTATGTATGTATGTAAGTATGTATGTATGTATGTGTGTATGTATGTGTGAGTGTGTGTATAGATAGATCGATCGATAGACAGATAAATAGGGAGGCAGAGAGAGAGGTGATTTACGCAAATGTCTTTATTTTTTACCGTTTATCACTTTCGGTCATTGAACCCCAGCCATGCAGCCGCGCTCCGCCTTTGGGGGCTCAGTTGAATAATTCTATCGCCGCAACTTATTTTCTTTACGCAGGAACTTACCCTCTCTCTTTCCCGTAACCCTAAGTTACGGGGACGTAAACACACCAAACCGGTTGTCAAGAGGCAGTCGGGGACAAATACAAACACAAACATCAAAACACACATCTATTATATAAAATCCGTTTTGTGTGTATGTGTGTGTGTGTGTGTGTGTGTGTCTTCTAGTATCTCGGGCATCCTCCATCCGATTGCGCTTAAATTTGATATGTAGATTGGCAGACACGTTAGCGCGCCGGGCGAAATGCTTAGCGGTATTTCGTTGTCGTTACGTTGTGAGTTCAAATTCCGCCGGGGTCGACTTTGCCTTTCATCCTTTCGGGGTCGATAAATAAAGTACCAGTTACGCACTGGGGTCGATGTAATCGACTTAATACCTATGTCTGTCATTGTTTGTCCCTCTATGTTTAGTCCCTTGTGGGTAATAAAGAAATAGGTATCAGGGTGCGTATAAGTCTTGAGAAAATTACAAAAATCGATTCCAGGTGAGAATGCAATCGATAAGGCCGTGGGAACGTGCATTTGTAAAATCGTTTTTCTTGGAATAGAAAAAAGTCTTTGTTTCTTCTTTTGCTGGTGTCTCAAATTTAGGTTAAATCAGTGTTTCTCAAAGGGGAGGCCTATGGGACAGTCGGACAAGTTGTTTTGAGAAAATTTGGTTTAAATGTTTGACAACTCAGCACCGTCCATTGGACAGGGCGGAGTTTTGCTCGTATATATAGAGAGAGATATAGATAGATAGATATAGATTTATATGACGGGCTTCTTTAGGTTTCCATCTACCAAATCTACTCGCAAACCTTTTGTCGAGACTGTAACAGAAAGACACTTGCTCAAGGTGCCATGCACTGGAACTGAACCCGGAGTCATGTGATCGAGAAGCAAACTTCTTACCACAGCCACTCCAGCACCACTTATATCTATCTGTCTATCTATCTATTTGTCTGTCTGTCTGTCTATAATGTGTGTGTGTGTGTGTGTGTGTGTGTGTGTGTCTGCGTGTATGCCTAGGGTATTAGGAACCACCTACATTGCTATAAATAGGAGCTAAACCGCTCTAATGCTGTAGTTAACGAACATGAATGAAAACACACTAGTAGGGACCATAATCAATTATGGTCCCTGTTAATGTATGTCTTGATTCATGTGTGTTAACAACAGCATTAGAGCGGTGGACAGCTCTTATGCTAGAAGTAGATCCGCTATGGTTTTACCACTAAGGAATGTTCTCAAGAAAAATTTAGCAAACACCAGAACGTAAGCGAGCAAGACAAATGAAAAGTAGCAAAAATATAGATTATTCATATGCATGTTTCACTATTAACAGATTACGTAATGTTACTTACGCAATTTGTCCGTAGATCTTCAGTGTGACCGTCCATACAAATACAAATTGCAGAACTATACACGAGGACGTCCGCACGAGGTTGGATCTGTATATAGTTCTACCTAGTACACTTGTGGTTATTTTTCAAAAGTCCTCGTTTTGGCGCGCTAAATTACTGGAAAATAATACTGCAGAAAACAATTTACTGTAGTGGCTTTTGCCGGTTAGAGAACGTATTATTTCAAATTTAAATTTAAAATGATTTTTCTACTGTAACCTCGGGAGGTGGATTTGGCCAATAGAATTTGAAAGAAGCTGTGTGTGTGAGTCTGTGTGTGTGTGTCTCTGTGCGTATGTCGATGTGCCTGTGTTTATATATATACATATAACGGGAAGCTTTATGAAAATAGACAAAAGACGAAGGCAGGTTTACGGAAATAAACAAAAGACGAAGGCAGGTGGAATACAAACAAACAATTGTATTAGTATGGCGCTCAGGAAATATAAATAAAACAAGTCTTTAACGTTTCGAGCCTACGCTCTTCAACAGAAAGATACACAGAGAAGAAACACAGAAAGAAGGAGAGAAAAAAATGCGTGCAGAGGCTAGCGAATCAACATGGCGATATATATATATATTCCTATATATATATATATTCCTCGCTATATCACGATTAACCTATTGCGGACTCCTCAGTATATCGCGTGTCTCTGCGACCGATAGTTATTTATATTTTTCACCTATCGCGGGAGGTTTTGGAACGTAACACCCGCGATAGTCGAGGGGTTACTGTATATTTATCTATATGTATGTATATGTATGCGTATACGTTTCATATTTATACATCCTTTTCTGCCGCGCGCCTGTGTGATTCCATGAACGTGCATGAGTGTCAATATATATCTGCACAAGTTCGTATATTAATCTACATACCCTAATTTTACTACCCGGCACTCTCATTCATAGGTCCTATTTATGCATATTTGTCTTTCAATTTTCAATATTATTTAAATACTCATTAGACGGGAAAATCATTTGAAAAAATGCAGGAGTGGCTGTGTGGTAAGTAGCTTGCTTACCAACCACATCGTTCCGGGTTCAGTCCCACTGCAGGGTACCTTGGCCAAGTGTCTTCTACTATAGCCTCGAACCGACCAAAGCCTTGTGAGTGGATTTGGTAGACGGAAACTGGAAGAAGCCTGTCGTATATTTATATGTATATATATGTATGTGTGTGTATGTGTTTACTACATTCACCCACTTTTTATTAAACTTTTCATTAGGCGTGGGAGTGGCTGTGTGGTAAGTAGCTTGCTTACCGACCACATCGTTCCGGGTTCAGTCCCACTGCGTTGTACCTTGGCAAAGTATCTTCTACTATAGCCTCGGGCTGACCAAAGCCTTGTGAGTGGATTTGGTAGACGGAAACTGGAAGAAGCCCGTCGTATATTTATATGTATGTATATGTATGTGTTTGTGTGTCTGTGTTTGTCTCCCCAACTTCACTTGACAACCGATGCTGGTGTGTTTACGTCCCTGTAACTTAGTGGTTCGGCAAAAGAGACCGATGTAATAAGTACTAGTCTTAAAAAGAATAATTCCCGGGGTCGAGTTGCTCGACTAAAGGCAGTGCTCCAGCATGGCCACAGTCAAATGACTGAAACAAGTAAAAGAGTAAAGAGCAAAAGAGTATCCACGTGATATTAGAATTGCTTACATAATTTGTTCGAGACCAATATAGGTAAATGCCATCACCATCCTTATTTAAAATATATGACCCCTTGATTTAAAATCTGCTTCCAACGCGCGAAACACTCGGCCCTTGAGCCACTCTGTTACTTCCGGTGATTATTAATGAAAAGAAACATCACTCTCTCTCTTTCACTCTCTATCTATCTATTTGTTTGTCTGTCTTTTGTCTGTCTATCTGTTTGTCTGTCAGTCAGTCTATCTATCTAACTGCCTCTTGATATAAACACTCGCATGATATATACATATAGATAGAGAGATACATACATATATATATATATATTATGTATATATATATATATACATACATACATATATATATATATATATATATACGTACATACATATATACATACATATGTATTTGTATGTATCTATATGTATAAAGTATAATATATATATATATATATATATATATATATATATATATACATATATATACATATATATATATATGTGTGTGTGTGTGTTTGTTGTGTGTGTGTATGTATACGTATAAACACACAAATTTAGATAGATAGATAGACAGATAGATAGAAATTGTGAAGTTATTGCATACACGTATTACATCATCATCATCATCATCATCATCATCATCATCATCATCATCATCATTATTATTATTATTATTATTATTATTATTATTATTATCATTATTATTATTATTATCATTATTATCATTATTATTATATTATTCCTATTTGTAACCTCTCTTGACGGAAGAGTGGATCGTTTCGATTCTCTCGTGTCAAATTGGAAAATATTCAACTATAGGAATTCCCCTGCAGGTCCCTTTCCTTAATTGCAGTTAAAACTCCATGGGGTAAAAGCCAGATTCCTCTCTAATCTGATTATTAATCAATTATTACATCCAAGCTATCACACATCGTTCTCAGAAATTCTCGTTTTTTTTAATGCTTTTTTTTTCAGGAAGGTTGTCTCCACTACATTTAACTTCTGTAGCTCTTCATGTAGTTGCATAGGCCATGATAGGAAGGACAGACATATCTGGCCGCAGGGGCAGCGATTTCAATATTTCTTGTTCACGTGGAAGAACGTTCGGTTGCTTGACGCAGTTGTCTACTCTCGTGTTTGTCGTCGTAATATCCAGATGGCGATGCGATCTGCTGATGTGTTAAGCTGCCATTTTGAGTTGAACCTTTAATCAATACTCTTTTACTCTTTACTCTTTTACTTGTTTCAGTGATTACAGCGGTTTTGAGTCGTTTTTGACTTCTATTTCTAGCAATGCTGGTACTATCTTTGTACCCTTCATTATAATTATAAATGTAATTATAAATTTTAATTAATTTTACCTCACGGTTATTTCATGCATGCTATCCACTGATATTACCCATTATGGTAGAGTGTAAGGGAGACATAAACTCAGATAAATATGTGCCCATATTGCAGAGAGGACTCCTACCAGCCATTCTCCAGAGGTGAAATGATTAAAGAAGAATCTTTATTTATGGAAGATGGGGCACCTTGTCACACAGCTAAAACGACCCCAAGATTTGTTGGATGAGAATGGCATTAGAAATCTTCCATGGCCAAGCCAGTCACCAGATATGAACCCTATTGAAAGCGTCTTCAAAGCCAGATCTTTTGAGATTACTGCATGAAACTTGGCGAGAAATTCCACAAGAGAATATTCATCATTTGATCAGTAACATGTCTAATAGGGTCCTTGCATTGTTAAATGCAAAGAGCATGTCTACTAAATGTTAAATATTCACATGATAACAATCAGCAAATAATTCGAATATAAAATTTCAGAATGGCGGTGCCCCAGCATGGCCACAGCTCATTAGCTGAAACTGGAAAATCAAAAAAATCAAAATATAACTAAATTTAATGATTATAAGGGTGTCTATTTACATTTGTATGTTGTGTGTATATATATATATATATAATATATATATAATATTATATATATATATAATATATATATATATATATTATATACATTCTTATATATACATACATACACATATATATATACACAAAAAATTCAGGGTGAATACTTGATAACTGTAAGCACCTATATTGCCAGTTAGTGGTGTAGGTGATAGGGTATATTTATCAAAGAAAAACAGGATGCAAAGGATTTAGCGGTACATATGTCTGGCTTTATTGGACAGTTTATATCAATGCATAATTGATGTAACATGTATGTCAATAGCCTTCTTCAGCGCGCACAATTACCACACCAAAGACATGTATTCATCATATATATATATATATTATATATTATATATATATATATAAAATATTATTAGAGACAAAACCACTATTTTGCAAAACAAACAAGGAAGACTTAATCAATACATAAAATTTATAATAGTCAAAAAACCGCCACTACAATCGTTTCTTGTCTTGATCGACAATCTTCAGGTGGACTTCCAATAATTCAGTTAATTTGGAAGTCACACTGAAGATTGTCGATCAAGACAAGAAACGATTGTATGGCGGTTTTTTGACTATTTATTAAAATTTATGTATTGATTAAGTCTTTCCTTGTTTGTTTTGCAAAATAGTGGTTTTGTCTCTAATAACATTTTATAATATTTGACTAAAATTGGATTTAATCCTAAATCTGATTTTTTTCCCTGTAAATTTGGATTTATCCCTAATTTTATTATATATATATATATATATATATATATATATATATATATATATATTATATATATATATATATATATATATATATATATATATATATATATATATATATAAGTAACAATGAAGGGTGAAATTAATTAATTGGAATAATTATCAATTACACCAAGTAGTCTTCGGCATGTAAAAGCCTCATTCGAGGAAAATTTAAGTAAGCTAAGCAATTAAGGGTTTAGCAACGAATTGCCTTACCGCACACCGAATTTAGAAATAGCAGTCAAAGAGATTATATCTATTTCTTCTACTAAAAGGGAGATCACAGTAAAGACACAGCATTTGAAAGGCAAACACAAACAGGTAAGAGAGAATGAATTAACGGCAATCTATCATACAGTTTTAAGTCACCTACGGACGTACGTTTCGAGATCAAGTCTTAAGAAAGCATAAGAATTAGATGATCTACCTTACCCAGACTTCTTCTCTCATCAGCGCAGGATACAAACAATCATGAATGATTGAATATTGAATTTTGAGATACTAGAAGGCACCCAACTCAACTCAGTATCAGAGCGAGCTAGAAGCCACAGCTATAGTATCACCAAATTCAAAGTATGAATGAAAGCTTGTGTCACCAGTCCTTCCCACCGCGTGTAGCCAAGACAAAGTGCTGGGTCATTTACTGGGATGAATATGGTTATGAGTAACAATGAAGGGTGAAATTAATTAATTTGGAATATATTATCAATTACACCAAGTAGTCTTCGGCATGTAAAAGCCTCATTCGAGGAAAATTTAAGTAATACTAAGCAATTAAGGGTTAGCAACGAATTACCTTACCGCACACCGAATTTAGAAATAGCAGTCAAAGAGATTATATCTATTTCTTCTACTAAAAGGGAGATCACAGTAAAGACACAGCATTTGAAAGGCAAACACAAACAGGTAAGAGGAAATGAATTAACGGCAATCTATCATACAGTTTTAAGTCACCTACGGACGTACTTCGAGATCAAGTTTAGAAAGCATAAGAATTAGATAATTCTACTTACCCAGACTTCTTCTCTCATCAGCGCAGGATACAAACAATCATGAATGATTGAATATTGAATTTTGAGATACTAGAAGGCCAACTCAACTCAGTATCAGAGCGAGCTAGAAGCCACAGCTAGTATCACCAAATTCAAAGTATGAATGAAAGCTTGTGTCACCAGTCCCTTCCCACCCGCGTGTAGCCAGACAAAGTGCTATGGTCATTACTGGGATGAATATGGTTTTGATAACAATGAAGGGTGAAATTAATAATTTGGAATAATTATCAATTACACCAGTAGTCTCCGGCATGTAAAAGCCTCATTCGAGGAAAATTTAAGTAACTCATAACCATATTCATCCCAGTAAATGACCACAGCATTTGTCTTGGCTACACGCGGGGTAAGGGACTGGTGACACAAGCTTTCATTCATACTTTGAATTTGGTGATACTAGCTGTGGCTTCTAGCTCGCTCTGATACTGAGTTGAGTTGTGCCTTCTAGTATCTCAAAATTCAATATTCAATCATTCATGATTGTTTGTATCCTGCGCTGATGAGAGAAGAAGTCTGGGTAAGGTAAAATTATCTAATTCTTATGCTTTCCTAAACTTGATCTCGAACGTACGTCCTAGTGACTTAAAACTGTATGATAGATTGCCGTTAATTCATTCTCTCTTACCTGTTGTGTTTGCCTTTCAAATGCTGTGTCTTTACTGTGATCTCCCTTTTAGTAGAAGAAATAGATATAATCTCTTTGACTGCTATTTCTAAATTCGGTGTGCGGTAAGGCAATTCGTTGCTAAACCCTTAATTGCTTAGTATATATATATATATATTAGTTCAAATTTACAGAAAACAAAAGACGAAGATAGGTGAAGGAGCAACAAACAGGGTATTAGTTTAAGGCTCAGGATGAATGGAAATTTTTTAGTGTTTCAAGCCTATACTCTTCGACAGAAAGGCTTGAGAGAAGAAAATGGAGAAAGAGCGAAAAAAACAAGAACAGTGAGAGAAATATGTGTGTAGGTCTTAACGGTTCAAAATGATGAAATGGTCGGAGGAGAGCGACTGATGGTGTATGTATATGAGAGTGTGTGTATATATTGTATGCAAGTGTTTATGTATACTTATATGAGATTATATATATATAGGCGTAGGAGTGGCTGTGTGGTAAGTAGTTTACTTACGAACTACATGGTCCCGGGTTCAGTCCCACTGCGTGGTACCTTGGCCAAGTGTCTTCTACTGTAGCCTTGGGCCGACCAAAGCCTTGTGAGTGGATTTGGTAGACGGAAACTGAAAGAAGCCCGTCGTATATATATATATATATGTGTGTGTGTGTGTGTGTGTGTGTGTGTGTGTGTGTGTCTGTGTGTGTGTGTGTGTGTTTGTGTATCTGTGTTTGTCCCCCCAACATCGCATGACAATTGATTCTGGTGTGTTTACGTCCCCGTAACTTAGCGGTTCGGCAAATGAGACCGATAGAATAAATACTAGGCTTACAAAGAGTAAGTCCCGGGGTCGATTTGCTCGACTAAAAAAGGCGGTGCTCCAGCATGGCTGCAGTCAAATGACTGAAACAAGTAAAAGAGTAAAAGAGTAAGAGTAAATATGGATGTATAAACGACCTCGCGCAAGCTGCATGACGCGAGGACACTCGCTCATACAAGCATCCACGAAAATGTAAGCATATATATATATATGTATATATATATCTCTCTATATAAACGGCAGTTTGTCTGTGTGCGTGTCTGTGTGTCTGTTAGGTTGTACCCTCACCCTGACCACGGCTTTCAACCGATTCTGATGAAACTTGACACACACATAGCCCAATGTCATAATTCAAAACTAACGCAGCGAAAATTTTGGAAAGTTCCCCCAGTTCTGAAAAAAATCGATAAATTCGACATGGGGTCGAGAATCAGAAACAAAAACCACAGACTGTCTAGGGGACGCAACTCGACCTTTTTAACTCTCAAAAAAAATTTACCATAATTTTTTTTCCATTTTTTTCTATTTTTTGGCTATAACTCTCTAAAAATGCTTTATAGTTATTTCCCTTACAAACCCGAGCAACGCCGGGCGATACTGCTAGTATATATATATATGTGTGTGTGTGTGTGTGTTTGTGTGTCTGTGTTTGTCCCCCCAACATCGCTTGACAACCGATGCTGGTGTGTTTACGTTCCCGTAACTTTGATGTCGATTAAATTCCTTGCGCATGGTTCCCAGTTCGTGGCCATCACTCTATTTAATTCCTACACTATTTGCCTTTCTATCGGCCTTTTCTGTTGATTAAATTCCTAGCCGATGTTTCCCAGTAAGCAGCCATCACTCTGTCTGTCTAATTCCTACACGATCACAAAGCGAGTTAAATAGCCACTTGGTGGTTATAAGAATGGGGAGGTTACAACTAAACTTAATTCATCCACACTTTAAAGTAAATTATGTTAACGGTTACTCAAATTCATTCCCCGCTGCATTGTGCGAAAGTACATTTATATGCGTGTAGGTATCTTGAGAGTCTTTCAGTAATTCTATTAACGATCTTCTCATTAATCCACTTAATAGGCAGAGATTCCTTGGAGCAGAGACGGCATCTCCTGGAAATGATATTTTATGGTTTCGCGTGTCTTACTATGAACCAAGTTATGCTGTACTTAAATTTATCCTCCTTCAATCGCCATACAAAATGTCCCTTATTGATTCGCTTAAAGCTGGCGACATGCTTAGGATAACGATTCTTAAATGAATCAGCCGTCTGCCCAGTGTAAAAATACCCCCTACCACACACCATGTGTGCACGGTACATATATATACAAGATTTGTATTCATACAGAGGTTCATCGATGGGCATTGTGAGTTTTCGCTGCATGTACATTTATCATATTCATTTGTATATAAGACAGTTCCGACTCCATTTTCCAACTTTGTTATCGTGTTAGCTGTATCATAAACATTTCTACTATTACAATTTGGCCGTATTTGGTGTTTTTCATTGCGGTTTACTTTTCCTTAGTTGTCATTTAGATGCCTATGTTCGCTAGGTCCAGTAGGTGGGTTATTGAACTTTTTGTCGCATTTTACTATTGTTTATGCGGTGCATAAGCTGCTCTAAATTAGGAGAGTTAACGTTGGATCCCTTCACGGTGTTCCGATTATAAATAGCATGATATCGATTAGATTTAGGAAAACATTTGTCTAAAGCGGCAAAAATTTTTCCGGCGATCTTGTTTGAAACACGCAAACCGAAAATCGGGTTGAACCAGAGGACATCCTGATTTCTATATCTGTTGTTAGGTTTATTTGATCGAGTGTGTTGTACAGGATTGGAACAATTAACAGTGTTGCGAACAGTAGGGTTATTATGTTGCGTGTGTCTATGAGTTTTCGTTGGTGGTTCATTGTCTTGGCCAATTCTTCCTGGCCTGTATTCTGAGTGAGTTCTCAAACCGTGACATCGCGATAGTGTACAATGTGTATTACAATTGGAGAATTACTAGTGTTGTGTATGCCTGATTCTTCTTGTATATATTGAATTTTTTCACTGTACCTAACCCTACCTAGAACAGCATTATAAAAAGTTGCATGTGATTCGAAAAATTTATTATTAGCGGATAATCTATTCTCAACTAATCCCTATATTATCAGGTTGGTTGGATTCTACATTTATGTACTTAAGATAATCATGGCTTATGAAATGGTTCAAGTAATCCAGTATCAAGACGGAAGGTAACGTCAAGAAAATACACTCTTCGATAACACTTTCCCATACTAATGTTTACTCTTTTAATTTTTCAGTCATTTTACAGTGGCCATGATGGAGCACCGCCTTTAGTCGAGCAAATCGACCCCAGGACTTGTTCTTTGTAAGCCTAGTACTTATGCTATCGGTCTCTTTTGCCGAACCGCTAAGTTACGGGGACGTAAACACACCAGCATCGGTTGTCAAGTGATGTTGGGTGGACGAACACAAGAATACAAACATATACACACACATACATCTATCTCTCTATACCTATACATATATACGACGGGCTTCTTTCAGTTTCCGTCTACCAAATCCACTCACAAGGCTTTGGTCGGCCCGAGGTTATAGTAGTAGACAGTTGCCCAAGGTGGGTGCCACGCAGTGGGACTGAACCCAGAACCATGTGGTTGGAAAGCAAGCTACTTACCACACATCACTCCTAGTCCTAAATTTTTTTAAATCGAAAGAAATCTTTCTTATGCCTTTCTAATTGTACTTTTTTAATACTGTCCGGAAAAAATAAGGCGTCATCCCTCAATAAACCCCTGTTACTTCCGGAAAAGAAAACTGGATATATACTCCGACTAGGTTTGTGACCTGTGCAGAGTCATATGACCCCATTGATATATCAAAAGCATTCTCCCTATCTATAATCTTCTCAACAATCTACCATCAAAATCCACTAAAGTAGCTCGCGCGGCAAGTATAATAGCTAATTCACATCGGGACAAATCGGAATTTCTCATGCTATAAATCAGGGCTTGATTAAGGACGATCGGGTTAATAGTGACATAGTAGCTCTCTATATCTAGTTGCAGGAATTTACTATCCTTACTAATTTCTAAAAGCATAAACCATCCAACAACCTCATGGGTATCTGATAAGAGGGCCAACCTAATTTTAGACTTAAGGGCGGCGGGTATTAAATTATTGTTTTTACTAATTATGCTTATATCGGATTTAAAAGGACAAATCAAACTAACTGAGGGGTCAATAAAAAAGTTAGGTTTATGGTCCTTAAGCATAACCCAGCGTTTTCTAGGGACGGTTGGCTCGGTTCTATATCTGTAGCTAAATCTCTAACGATTTGTAGCCTTCCCTGACAGATAGGCCAGAGAAGATAGATTTGTGCAATTTTTCGCAAAAAACTTCGTTGAGGATTTCTTTCCCCTTTAAATTATTTACATGTTTGTTCGACCGTATCACATGACTTTGTTTATTAAAACTTATTAAAACTTCAGAAGTTCTTACAACTTAGATCGTCGTAATGCTTTGCTTTCGTTTGTTAAATTAAAATTCCGTGTCCTAATGATTTTGCTTTCATTTTGTGATAGACAACTATCATGCAAAAATGCCAGCTTCCAAATCCTATTTTCTGATTAGAGAAAATTGATTAAACTTTAAACCTCAATAACATTTTTCTGCAATTTTTTTGTAACAAAAAAATGACAAAATCGGATTTAATGTGGAAGATTATTTCAATATACAAAATTTAAAAATTTTGACCGTAAGTATGTATGCAGTGTCTCGTGTATATGACAGCTGTATTAACGTTAACATCCCATTGCCACTCCATATTTGTCGCTTACAGAGCACTGTACTCCCCTTCCCTGATATCAATTACACTCACTTCTGCTAGTACATTCCCTCAATCCAATTCGCCTATTATCGAAATGGAAGCTAGTTTAACATATATGTACGCTTTTGTGAAGATTGGTTCGCTGGGTTACGCAGTGAGATGGTGATAGACAGACAGAAAATGCCCTTTATATACATACACGATGGGCGTCTTTCAGTTTTCGTCTGCCAAATCCATTCACAAGGCTTTGGTCGGATCGTGGCTATAGTAAAATACACTTTCCCAAAAGTCCACATAATGGGACTGAATCCGGAACCATGTAGCTGGGTAAAAATATTCCTACCACACAGTCACACTATATATGTATGTGTATGTGTGAGTGTATGTGTGTGTGTGTATGTGTATGCATGTACGTATGTATATGTATGTACGTATATATGTATGTATGTATGTATGTATGTATGTATGTATGTATGAATGAATGTATGTATGTATGTATGTATGTATGTATGTATGTATGTATGTATGTGTGAATGCAGTGTTTCCCAAACTTTTCGCGCCAAATTGCAATATCTCCCGCCTATCAGCCAAAAAAATGCTCTATCGTCCACCTGTGTAAAAAAAACCCAACACAAAATCCCCTAGGACCACCCTGTATCATTTGATGCACACACTATAACATAGGCTCGTTTCCCTGTTAGTGCCGTTTGGACTAAATATGCGGTTATTTATAAATCCCTTATTGTGGATTTAGTTTTGCCATTTTATTTAGTGTCAATAAAATTCTAACGTTAACTCTATATTATGCGGACAGATTAACTTCGGTAAACTTGCGCTTTCTTTTACGCTGATTTTCATTTTCCCCAAATAAACCATTGATCAGAACTACCGATGCAAAAATAATTAATGATGGAAAAGAATAAAACTTTTTGTATCTGGTGCAATGCAGCTGGTGCAGATACATTCGGTGCCAAACTTGTCGACTTTAGCCGCAAGTCTCTTCGTTGTATCATATCCAGTCCAATTCTTTTGTGGGAAAATAAAGTTCCAGCATGGTTAAAACCAGATTCAACCAGGTATGAGGTAGGGAAGGCAGGCAAAAGTAATTTCAGGTGTTTCCACAGATTGGGGTAGGAGTTCAGTATACTCTGATGGTACCACAAACCTTCTTTGCTGTTTACGGCGATATCGCATTGTGGCATCATTGTCATTTATAATTCTATTAATTCCTCCTTAACATCATCTTTGCAATCGACTCCATTGACCTCAAACCTATACGAATTTGGAATATTCAGCGCAATAACATATGTATAACATAGATATATATGTGTGTGTTTTATATATATATATATATATATTTTATTTATAATTTTAAATTTATATTTCAAACAATCACCATTTTATTGTATTATAGATAGATAGATATAGATATAGACATAGATATATAGATATATAAGATATACATACATACTAATATATATATATGTATATATACATATGTATATATATATATAAATATGTATATATATGTATATATATATATATATATATATATATATATATATAAATGGAGTTGAGCGAAGATGTTATTAAAATTCTTTTACTTTCGACTATGTTTCGAAGACAACATGGTTTTATTCCAAAGGAATAAACGGTGTAAAATGCAATCTTCTCATCAGGAAAGAAAGAGAGAGAGCCTCTCTCAACAAGACATTATAACAATTATGATGACTGCCTAAATGATAAACAGAACGTTATTAAGTATTTTTTTAAAAACCGTTAGTAGATTTGACGTCAAAGGCAGATACTAGGAAGAGAAGGGTTAAAGAAATAATAAGTAGAGAACTAATAAAGAGGGATACGTTTGTTGAAAAAAGGTTCATAGGCTTAAAAGTAGATTTCTCTATTGAAGTAAAGTGCAAGTTAAACTAAATGTTCAAACTATAAAGACTGGTAAAAATCACTTATATGAGTTAAAGGTATGTTTCTGCCAGTGTTTACATTTGTACGATCACTCTATAAGTGTGTTAACAAGGTGATTCTTAGAGAAGAGAATATGGAAGAGTTCAGAGTTGCAAATGTTACAAAATCTCTTGCCCTTATCGCAAGGAAAAGATACGGACAGGATGAACCAATCTAACTTAAAATGTTTATTGCTGTCTTAAAAGATGCCAAACCAATTTACTTAGCCCTGTACTATAGCGTTTTCTGCTATCCCTAAATGATGAATAATGATTTGAAATTCTCTTAAATAACTGGGAAGAGGATGCGCTTATGTAGAAGTAGACATCAGTACCGCAACTGGTATATAGAATTCTTGATTAGAATTATTAGACTTAAATTTAATTCTGTTGGTGTTGTCCTCAGAGATCAAAACCAAGTTTTTATTGCTATCATTATTATTATTGTTAATACTATTAATATTATTATTATTATTATTATTATTATTATTATTATTATTATTATTATTATTATTATTATTATTAGTATTATTATTATTATTATTATTATTATTATTACTATCATCATTATTAATACTATTATTAATACTATTATTATATTATTATTATTATTATTAATATTATTATTATTATTATTATTATTATTATATTATTATTATTATTACTATCATCATTATTAATACTATTATTAATACTATTATATTATTATTATTATTATTATTATTATTATTATTATTATTATTATATGATGGGCTGGAATTAACGAGATTAATGTTGGAACTCCCAGATAAAGAACCTTTATTTAGCAGATTGGTATTGTGAGAAGATATAATTTGTGAAAGATTCTTTGTGCTGAAGAAAGCGACTCTCACTTTGTGAGAGTTAATAATCGAATAATATCTAGAATTTTTTGGAAAGTTCCTAGCAACCGCTTCACGGAACTGCAAAGGAAGGTTCGATTTAATTTGTTTTCCAAACGGGATTACAAACCAGATATTTTTCTTGGTAACATTTAAATTGTAAATGGTATATATATATATACTTGAGACGGAAAGGATGGATGTAGTTAGTAGTTAGATAGAATAATAATTATTATAATTTTTATACACTTTTCCATCTTGAAAATGCATATTTGGCGCGGTGGTTATACCCTGTAATTTTCTCATTATGCTTGTTTACCAGGTTCTCATTACTCAGCAGTAAATTCAATATAATTTAGACAAATAGTCAATTAATGTGTTTAAATGTTGAGCTGAGCACCGATACAGTTTTGGCTACCTGTTGTCATCCATAGTTGTGGTACACTTCCGTTGGATCTACTTCAGAAACTCCGCAGTGGAAATTAGGGTAATAGTATCAAATAAAAAAGGGAGATGGATTTCGTGTTAGACTTTTATTAAGTACAACATATGTTTCGACCCGTCGGTCTGGGTCTCTTCAGGTACATTGATAAAGGTGTCTCACTGAAGATTTTTTTGTGTCGGCTGGATTGCTGTTATATGTCAATAACGTTAGAGAATGAATAAAAGCAAATAATATTAAAGAAAGGCAAAAAAAGTTCAAATAAGAACGTGGAAATCTTGCGTTCCAGTTTAGATAAAATGTCCTAATCAGCTTTCGCTGACATGACTAGTTTGAGGCAAAAGTAAGTAGAAGGAGAAAGGAAGATTAATACTTAGACAAGTTGTTTCATGTTCTGCATATATGTACAGACGGACAGACAGATGGACAGACAGACACACGTATATATATATATATACCTACTCAGACATACACATAAATATATGTATACATGCATACACACACATACACACACATACATATACATATATAGCATCCCTTTTCTCAGTCATATTATATATATATATATATATATATACATAGATAGATAGATAGATAGATAGATAGATAGATAGATAGATAGATAGATAGATAGATATATAGATAGATAGATAGATAGATAGACAGACAGATAGATAGATAGATAGATAGATAGATAGATAGATAGATAGATAGATAGATAGATAGATAGATAGATAGATAGATAGATAGATATAGATATACATGTATACACAAACACATACATCTAAGTACACATCCGCATATACACATATATACATATACACACATACACATTGATGCATATAGATACGTACAGAGACCCAGAGACACACATGCGAAGATAGACACACACAATCGCATACACGCACACACACATATATACATACATATTTTTATAGTCATAGATATTGTGATCATTTGCAGTATGAAATAAAAGAGTAGAAACTAAGAAAATTTCCTTATTTCCTCGCTCTCTACTCTTCTGTTTCATTGCTTACTATCTGAATATTTCCATGTCTAGACTTGTCTCTACCTGTATCTGATTAGGGAATACCTCCATATTCAGGTATACTCGCCTATCACTTGAGATATCCCAGAAACAGCTGTAAGGCCTCATCTAATTAAAGAATAATATAAAATGATGTATATGACTTGAGATACTTGTTATGCCTCGGCGTTTGTTGTCCTCTTTCACACACACACACATATACTCTTTTACTCTCTTTTACTCTTTTACTTGTTTCAGTCATTTGACTGCGGCCATGCTGGAGCACCGTCTTTAGTCGAGCAACTCGACCCCGGGACTTATTCTTTTTGTAAGCCCAGTACTTATTCTATCGGTCTCTTTTTGCCGAACCGCTAAGTAACGGGGACGTAAACACACCAGCATCGGTTGTCAAGCAATGCTAGGGGAACAAACACAGATACACAAACACAGACACACACACACACACATACATATATACATACATATATACGACAGGCTTCTTTCAGTTTCCGTCTACCAAATCCACTCACAAGGCTTTGGTCGGCCCGGGGCTATAGCAGAAGACACTTGCCCAAGATGCCATGCAGTGGGACTGAACCCGGAACCATGTGGTTGGTTAGCAAGCTACTTACCACACAGCCACTCCTGCGCCTATATATATACACACTCACTGATATATGCATATATAGAAATATATATGCATGAGTTATATACATATATCATATATATGATGATGGTGGCCGTCCACTCGTGACCAAGGAAGACTATTGCTGACTTTTAGGAACATTGTGCGCTTAGTACTAACTTATATTTTGAACTTATAGCTCCGTTGGTGACCAATGAGTCCTGCTCTTGACAAGCATACACGACTGCAAACATTCCAAACCAAGCGTTCCCCATTCACTACACCAGCGGTGCGCTTTCGAGCAGCACCCTTTTAAAGATGTCGACCCCTCCTTAACCTGCTTCCTCCATCTGTGGTGATGACAGGCATTGTTCTCCCAGTCAGTCTCCTGCATATCACAGGCCTTTAATGAGGACTTGACACAGTCCTTAAATTGCAGCCTTGGTTT
>NW_021832666.1:22500-32500 GCF_006345805.1 Octopus sinensis | reverse complement strand
GAAGAAACAATTAGCTGTAGTGGCGATGGCGGTGGCGGCGGTGGTGGTGGTGGTGGTGGAGGAGGCGGGGGTGGTGGAGGAGGTGGGGGTGGCGGCGACGACGGTAGCAGCGGTGATGGTGGCGGCGGTGATAGTTGTGGTGGTGATGGTGATGGTGGCAGCGATGGTGGTATGATTGTGGTGGTGGTAGTGGTAGTGGTGGTGGTAGTGGTGGTGGTGGTGGTGGTGGTGGTCTTTTTTGTGGCCATTGTGATTTTGGGGTTGGCGGTGGTGTTGCTGCTGCTGACGATCATAATGATGATTATGATGATGATGGTGGACTATGGTGATGGTGGCGCCAATGGCAACAGTTATGACGGTGGCGCCGGTGATGGAAGCAGTGATAGCGGTGGTGCTGATGGCATAATGTTGGACGTAATGGAGTTGGTTGAGGTCCTGCTGCTGCTGCTGCTGCTGCTGCTGCTACTGTCGCTGCTGCTGGTAATAAGGATGACGGTGGTGATGGTGGTGGTGATGGTGGTGGTGGTGGTGGTGGTGGTGGTGGTGGTGGTGGTGGTTTCAGTAAATGTGGTGGTCGCGGTAGTAGCGGTGGAAGTGATGCCGAGAGGTGCCAGTAGCATTAGAAAGCAATGGGGTGGATTAGAAAAAAAAGTGGGGTGGAGTAATGGGGGTAGAGGCAAACAGAACGCAGTATAATGGTATTAATGAGATGTGTTAATGGCTATTAGAATCGCAGGTAAAGCTAATGAGATATAATTAAAGGTGAGCTCCAGATATTAAATACCTTCTTTCCACCCTCAAAGCCTACCCAAGACGCTTCGTCACCGCCTATTACGGGTGCGGCACTCGGCCTTGTTTTCTGACATCTTAATTGTCCACCGTGAAATGTTGGCAGGGAATTAATTTAAGATTAATTATTACAGAAATAACTAATGACATTAACAAAAAAAAAATAATAATAAAATCGTTCGTTATTGGCGCCACCATTCTACGTTTTCCACTCTTAGTTTGGGTTTTTCCCCATAGAACGGAATGTAATGATTCTTGCTTTAAAAGTTCCTGGTGTGTGTGTGTGTGTGTGTGTGTGTGTGTGTGTGGTGTTGTGTGTGTGTGTGTGTGTGTGTGTGTGTGTTGTTGTTGTTTTGCTTCAGTCACAAGATACTCTCTGCAACTTTTTTGGGGGGTGGGGGGTCACTATTATAATGTTGCTTCATTCAAGGAAAATACTACTGCTACTGCAACCACAACTACTATTACTAATTATTACTGTCCTCACTATTGCACAACTACTAACGTTGCTGCTGCTGTTACTACTACTACTATTATTATTATTATTATTATTATTATTATTATTATTATTATTATTATTATTATTATTATTATTATTATTATTATTAATTGTTGTTGTTGTTGTTGTTGTAGAGGCACAATGGCCCAGTGGTTAAGACTGCTGACTCGCGGTCAGAGGATTGCGGTTTCGATTCCCAGACCGGGCGTTGTGTGTGTTTATTGAGCAAAAACACCTAAAGCTCCACGAGACTCCGGCAGAAGTGGTGGCGACCCCTGTTGTACTCTTTCGCCCCAAATTTCTCTCACTCTTTCTTCCTGTTTCTTGAGTAACACTGCGATGGACTGGTGTCCCGTCCAGCTGGGGGAAACACATACGCCACAGAAACCGGGAAACCGAGCCCATGAACCTGGCTATGCTTTAAAAGGACGCATAAATAAAAATGTTATTATTATTATTATTATTATTATTATTATTATTATTATTATTATTATTCAGTAGTTTTATTTTTATAGCGTGCTTTCACTTCACTACCGAGCGCAGCTCTGAGTACCTTGGGTATGTGCTGTGATTTGTTATGATGCTCTAATGGTTATTGTATGGAAAGTGTTCCGCGTAGGATGTGTGCAGTGCCTAGTAGTGCAATTTTCTGTATGTTATATGTGTTTGTAAGTCCTGGGTTTTTTGTTATGTATTTGTCTGAATATTTTTTATCATGCCTAATGCACCTACTATGATAGGAATTGTTTCTGTTTTTAGATTCCACATTCTGGTTACCTCTATTTCCAGGTCTTTGTATTTTGAGAGTTTCTCCATTTCTTTTAGAGACACGTTGTCATCTGCCGGTATTGATACATCGATTAGAAAGCATTTTTTTTCTTCATGATCTCTGACAACTATATCTGGTCTGTTGGCTTTAATTTCTCTATCTGTGTGTATCGGCATATCCCAGCGTATGGTTGCTTTCTCGTTTTCTGTGACCTTTTCTGGTGTGTGCCTATACCATCTTTTTTCTGTTGTTATTCCATAATGTTGGCATAGTTTCCAGTGTATATAGGTTCCAACTCTGTCGTGTCTGTGAATATATTCCTTCTTAGCCAGGACTGGGCAGCCAGAGATAATATGATTTATTGTTTCTTGTCATCTCCACATATTCTGCAGTTACTTGTTATATTTCTTTTCATTACATGTTTTGGTAATTTCTGGTGGGGAGGCTTGGGCTTGTGCTGCAATTAAAAATCCTTCTGTCTCTGCTTTGAGTCCTGAGCTTCTCAACCATTGTTGGGATTTCTCTTTGTCTATTTCTTTTGCATTTAGTTTAGTCCAGTATTTGCCATGAAGGGGCTTTTCTTGCCATCGTTTTATCATGGTTCGGTGCTGTTCTAGTTTTTAGTTGGATTTCATTGTTTTATAGCTTTTGTTGTTTCTTCATCTTCTTCTTCTTCTTCATATTTGTTAGGTGGTATGATTTCTTGTTTGTATTTGTCAGCTTCCTTAAATACTGAGAACATTTTTTTGTTTTGCTCGTGTTTTGCCGCTATTTGTATCAGTTTTCCTTCCTTCTGAAGTAGGTATTTTTGCAGTCCTATAGTGGTTATTTTATAGTAGTTTTCCAGCTGTATAAGGCCTCTACACCTTCTATACGTTGTATATATAGCCTTTCTATGTCAGATTTTGGGTGATGCATCCTAGATCCTGTCATTATTTTTCTTGTTTCCTATCTATTTGGTCAGTTCATTTAGTGTCCAGTTAAAAATATTGTAGCTGTAACTTATAACTGGGACGGCTAAAGTGTTGATACCTATTATCTTGTTTTTAGCATTGAGCTGTTTTCAGTATTGATCTAACTCGTCTATAATATTCTTTTTTTATTTTCTCTTTCATTTGTGTGTGTTGTGTCTTATCTAGTTCATGGATTCCTAAGTATTTGTAAGTTTGGCTTTGGTCTAATTCTTTTATTTCATTGGTTTTATCTAGTGTGATGTTACTCTTAACTAGTTTTCTTCTTTTCAGGATTACTTTGGCGCATTTTTCTAATCCAAATTTCATATCTATTTCTTTGGTAAATCCTTGAACTGTCTTTAGTAGTGTTTCCAGCTGTTTGTCATTTGTAGCGTATAGTTTTAGGTCATCCATATATAAAAGGTGGCTGATCGTTTTTCCGTAACATTTATATCCGCATCCAGTTCTGTTTAGTATATCCGATAGAGGTGACAGTGCCAAGCAGAAAAGGAGTGGAGAGAGCGTATCTCCCTCGAATATTTCCCTTCTAATGGGGATGGCTTTGGTTTTCACAAGTCCCTCTTTTGTTTGGAGCTGTAGCACTGTCTGCCATTTATTCATAGAGTGTCCTATGTATTTTATGATTATTGGTGCAACTTTGATCATCGCTAGTGTTTCGAGGATCCATGTGTGGTGGATGCTATCAAACGCCTTTTTGTAGTCGATCCAGGCCGTACTGAGGCCTTTCTTCTTTCTGTGGCTGTCTTCAGTTATGGCTTTATTAATCATTAGTTGATCTTTACAGCCATATGAGCCCTTGCGGCATCCTTTCTGCTCTTCTGGAAACAGGTTGTTTTCGTCTAGGTGCTTGTCCAATCTTTGCGATATCACTGCAGTAAATGCTTTGTACATTGTAGGGAGACAGGTTATTGGTCTGTAGTTTTCTGGTTTTGCTGTCTCATTTGATTTGGGAATTAAGATGGTTTTCCCCTTCGTGAGCCATTCAGGCATTGTCTCTGGCTCTGCCAGTATGTTGTTAAAATTTTCAGCCAGCTTTTTGTGCATTCCTGTTAGATATTTCAACCAGAAATTGGGGATCTTGTCATGCCCAGGTGCCTTCCAGTTGCTTAGTCTTTGCAGTGCCTGGGTGACCCCTTCAGTTGTTATGGGGGTCCAAAGTTGCTCAGATGCTGAGTTTGTTGTTTTAATACTCCTTTTTTTTTTGGTTGTTCGTTCGCCGACCATATTTCTCTCCAGAATTCTTCCACTTCTTCTGCCGTTGGTGCTGCAGTGATTTCTATTTTATTTTTGCCAAGTTCTTGGTAGAACTTTTTGGGGTTGGAGTTGAACTGTTTGTTTTGTTCAAAGAAACGTTGGCGTTTCTCGTACCGGCGGATCCTTTGTGCTTTGGCAAGGATATCTTGCTTTAGCTTTTCTTTTATCACAGGTAAATCTTTTTCTGTGATGTTGTATTTGCGGAGTATTTTTGTTTTCTCTTTGTTGCTCAGTAGCGTTGATTGTCTACTGATTTCATTAAGAATCGACAGATCTTTTCTCATTTATTGTATTTTGTTTTGGATGTTATTTATTATTATTATTATTATTGAGTGAGAGAGAAGCGCGTGCCATCAAAGTAACACTGGGGTAAAATATACAAAGCCCAGTATACCCATCGTGACTATAACTACCACTAGCAAAATGATGGGGTGGCCACGCTAGAATGCTTTTTATCATAGGTCACCCTCATAACAACAACAATTCTAAAATAACGAAGCAATTGGGAAGCCTCTGCAGTATTCGATCAAAAGTTGAAGAGCCAACAACATCTTCAAACAGGTTCTTCACATTTCGTCTGAAGATCAGAAACGTGAAACTCAGAGTTGCCAGTTTTAAAATTCCTGCAATAATAACGATGATAATGATGATAATGATGATGATAATGATGATGATGATGATGATGATGATGATGATGATGATGATGATGATGATGATAGGGCAACGGCGGCGAGGACGACGGCGGCGAGGACAACGGCGGCGAGGACAACGGCGGCGAGGACGACGGCGGCGAGGACGACGGCGGAGAAGACGACGGCGGTGAGGACGACGGCGGCGAGGACGACGGCGGAGAAGACGACGGCGGTGAGGATGACGGCGGAGAGGACGACGGCGGCGAGGACGACGGCGGAGAAGACGACAGCGGCGAGGACGACGGCGGCGAGGACGACGGCGGCGAGGACAACGGCGACGAGGACAACGGCGGCGAGGACAACGGCGGAGAGGACGACGGCGGCGAGGACGACGGCAGCGAGGACGACGGCAGCAAGGACGACGGCGGCGAGGACGACGGCGGCGAGGACAACGGCGACGAGGACAACGGCGGAGAGGACGACGGCGGCGAGGACAACGGCGACGAGGACAACGGCGGAGAGGGCGACGGCGGCGAGGACAACGGCGGAGAGGACGACGGCGGCGAGGACAACGGCGGAGAGGACGACGGCGGAGAGGACGACGGCGGCGAGGACAACGGCGACGAGGACAACGGCGGAGAGGACGACGGCGGCGAGGACAACGGCGGAGAGGACGACGGCGGCGAGGACGACGGCAGCGAGGACGACGGCGGCGAGGACGACGGCGGCGAGGACGACGGCGGCGAGGACAACGGCGACGAGGACAACGGCGGAGAGGACGACGGCGGCGAGGACGACGGCGGCGAGGACGACGGCGGTGAGGACGATGTCGGTAAGGACGACGGCGGAGAAGACGACGGCGGCGAGGACGATGGCAGCGAGGACGACGGCAGCGAGGACGACGGTGGTGAGGACGACGTGGAGAGGACGACGGCGGCGAGGACGACGGCGGCGAGTACGACGGCGGCGAGACGACGGTGGTGAGGACGACGGTGGAGAGGACGACGGCAGCGAGGACGACGGCGGCGAAGACGACGTCGGTGAGGACGATGTCGGTAAGGACGACGGCGGAGAAGACGACGGCGGCGAGGACGATGGCAGCGAGGACGACGGCGGCGAGGACGATGGCGGCGAGGACGACGGCTGCGAGGACGACGGCGGCGAAGACGACAGTGGTGAGGACGACGGCGGAGAGGACGACGGCGGCGAGGACGACGGCGGCGAGGACGACGGTGGTGAGGACGACGGCGGCGAGGACGACGGCGGCGAGTAGGACGGCGGCGAGGACGACGGCGGCGAAGACAACGGTGGTGAGGACGACGGTGGAGAGGACGACGGCGGCGAGGACGACGGCGGCGAGGACGACGGCGGCGAGGACGACGGCGGCGAGGACGACGGCGGCGAGGACGACGGCGGCGAGGACGACGGCGGCGAGGACGACGGCGGCGAGGACGACGGCGGCGAGGACGACGGCGGCGAGGACGACGGCGGCGACGGCGGCGGCGGCGGCGACGGGGCGGCGGCGAACGGCGGCGGCGACGACGGCGGTGAGACGATGTCGGTAAGGACGACGGCGGAGAAGACGACGGCGGCGAGGACGACGTCGGTGAGGACGACAGCGAGGACGACGGCGGCGAGGACGACGGCGCGGGGGGGGGGGCGGTGAGGACGACGGCGGCGAGGACGACGGCGGCAGGACGACGCGGCGTGGACGACAGCGGCGAGGACGACGGCGGCGAGGACGACGGCGGCGAGGACGACGGCGGCGAGGACGACAGAGAGGACGACGGCGGAGAAGACGACGGCGGCGAGGACGACGTCGTGAGGACGACAGCGAGGACGACGGCGGCGAGGACGACGGCGGTGAGGACGACGGCGGCGAGGACGACGGCGGTGAGGACGACGGCGGAGAAGACGACGGCGGTGAGGACGACGGCGGAGAAGACGACGGCGGCGAGGACGACGGCGGTGAGGACAACGGCGAGGACGACGGCGGCGAGGACGACGGCGGCGAGGACGACGGCGGCGAAGACGACGGCTGTGAGGACGACGGCGGCGAAGATGACGGTGTGTTTGACGGTAGTAAAAAAGGTATTAATATCTGCATCTCACCTCTACGGCCCTTGGGGGTGGGGGCTATATAACATTTCGCTGTTACAAATTGTGTGCCATAAATTGGTTATAGTTCTACAATGCAGCAAATATTTTAACAATTTTTTTTAATGTGATAACTAATAATATTTTATTATAAAAATATAATAATAGGGATTTTTTAGACATTGAATGGTTGGGAGGATCCATCCAAATAAAAAAGGAACCAAAGGAGTTCATAGGTTCATAATGGCCGGTTTCCCGGTTTCATGGCGTATATACTTCCCACCTGAACGGGACGCCGGTCGGTCGCAGGATTGACTGATTGTTGCCAGCTGAGTGGAATGCAGCAACATTACAGAACGGAACGCGTTGCCCGGTCCAGGAATCGAAACCACAATCTTCCGATCATGAGTTCAACACCAGTAAAAAAACAAAACAATTGGTCCAGCCATGACATTCCTGTCTTTTAGATAGATAGATAGATAGATAGATAGATAGATAGATAGATAGATAGATAGATAGATAGATAGATAGATAGATAGATAGATAGATAGATAAGTTTCTTTATTAGCCATACAGGGCTGCACACTGATGGGACAAATTACAAGGTAGAGCTTTTCTTTTGGGGGATGAAAAAAAAAAGTGGTGTAGGTTTTCGATCAAAAGGGATCGTAAAAGGGAAGAAAGAAAAAAAGGAAAAGAAACAAAAGAAAAGAAAGAAGAAAAAAAAGAAAAAAAAGAGGAAAAAGGGGAAGAGGGAAAAAACGATCAATAGGGATCGTGTATCACAGTGTCATGATGTATGGTGTAAAGGGGAAAGCAGATAAGGTTTATCTGTGGGAAGAAAAGCCTACAAAAAGACCACAGTAACCTCGGTCAATATTGTTATATGTTACCACATTTGTTTGCAAGTGGGTAACCCTCTGTTTTCAATTTCTGGGTTCATAGGATTATGCTCAAGGTGGCTTCGTCATTCATACGTGCCATCCTTGCTACATTCAACCATTTTTTTTTAAAACATTCGCTAGACAAAACTTGCCTCTCTACTCTCATTTTCCTTTTCAGGTGATACTTAAAGAAGTTAATGAGAGATTGACCAGAGAGGAAAGTGTTTGTCTCCAATCCTTTCAGACGCGACCACCAGATACATTCTTTCGCCATAGCCATAGATAGATAGATATAGGTCCATGGAAGAGAAGACGGAGAAAGAAAATCGCCAACGATACACACGCTGTCACACACACACACACACACACATATCACATATATATATATATATGTGTGTGTGTGTGTGTGTGTGTGTGTGTGTGTGACAGCGTGTGTGTGTGTACGGTCCTCTGTAACCACTGTCAAGTAAGAATTGACCGTTTTTATTTTCTTTTTTTTCTTTTCTTTTTTTCCATTTTATTGTTTTGTTAATGTAAAAGGCAATCAGCCGAGAAAATCTGCGTTCGTCTAATTAGCAGTTCATTAATTAATCTTTTGGGAAGAAATGGTAAAATAGAGCAATGTGTCTTCTGCTGGCGTTTCTGTTATTGTTTTCCATGTTTAGAACAATTTCAAATCGAACAAAATGAAGTTCTGAGGCTAAAAGTACAAGTTACGCCGCAACCACCGCCATCGCTGTCATCATTCGATTGTCCTCGCCGTCACTGCGGCCTCCGTCTTTGTTGTTCCTATCGTAATCATCGTCATCAGCTTCACCATCGTCGTTGTCATCGCCAACTTCTTCTACACTCGATGTAATCGTCCTCGCGCCGCCGCCGTAGTCCTCGCCACTGACGTCCTCGCTCGCCGTCGTCCTCGCCGCCGTCGTCTTCTCCGCCGTCGTCCTCGCCGCCGTCGTCCTCACCGCCGACGTCCTCGCCGCCGCCGCCGTCCCGCTGCCGTCGCCCTCGCCGCCGACGTCCTCGCCGCCGACGTCCTCGCCGCCGACGTCCTCGCCGCCGACGTCCTCGCCGCCGACGTCCTCGCCGCCGCCGTCCTCGCTGCCGTCGTCCTCACCGCCGACGTCCTCGCCGCCGTCGTCCTCGCTGCCGTCGCCCTCGCCGCCGACATCCTCGCCGCCGCCGTCCTCGCTGCCGTCATCCTCGCCGCCGTCGTCCTCGCCGCCGTCATACTCGCCGCCGTCATACTCGCCACCGTCGTCCTCGCCACCGTCGCCCTTGCCACCGTCGTCCTCGCCACCGTCGTCCTCGCCACCGTCGCCCTCGCCGCCGTCGTCCTCGCCGCCGTCATCCTCGCCGCCGTCGTCCCCTCGCCGCCGTCGTCTTCTCCGCCGTCGTCCTCACCACCGTCGCCCTCGCCGCCGTCGTCCTCTCCGCCGTCATCCTCTCCGCCGTCGTCCTCGCTGCCGTCGCCATCGTCGTCACCACTGTTTCCGTTGCCGTTGTCGTCGTTGTCATCGTCATCGTCGCCGTCGTCGTCCTCCACCCCTATCTTTGTCATCTTCCAACTGCAACACCAAAAGAAAAGATATATATGTATGTGTGTGTATATAATATATATACATATATACTCTTTACTCTCTTTTACTCTTTTACTTGTTTCAGTCATTTGACTGCGGCCATGATGGAGCACCGCCTTTTAGTCGAGCAACTCGACCCCGGGACTTATTCTTTTTTGTAAGCCCAGTACTTATTCTATCGGTCTGTTTTACCGAACCGCTAAGTAACGGGGACATAAACACACCAGCATCGGTTGTCAAGCAATGCTAGGGAGACCAACACAGACACACAAATATACACGCACACACACATATATATATACATACATATATACGACGGGCTTCTTTTCAGTTTCCGTCTACCAAATCCACTCACAAGGCTTTGGTCGGCCCGAGGCTATAGTAGAAGACACTTGCCCAAGGTGCCACGCAGTAGGACAGAACCTGGAACCATGTGGTTGGTAAACAAGCTACTTACCACACAGCCACTCCTGCGCCTATATGTGTGTATATATATATATATGCACACACATGCACACATAT
>NW_021832666.1:0-20000 GCF_006345805.1 Octopus sinensis | reverse complement strand
GCTTGACTAAGGCGCCACGCAGTAGGTCCGAACCCGGAAAAATACAGTTGGGAAGCAAGCTTCTTACCCCGCAGCCATCCTGATGTATGTATGTATGTATGTATGTATGTATGTATGTATATATGTATTTTGTACATCTTTATGCGTAAATGATAATTCAAAACGAAACCTTATTCTTGCCATTAGTATGCTTTCAAAAAGTTCTGTGAGTTTCAGAGTTTTTACATATATATATGTATGTATAAACACACACACACACACACCATATATACATACAAACACACATACATATATACATACATACATATATATATACATATACGCACAAAAATTCTCGTATACATGCATGCATACATTTGTATGTTGTTATGCGTGCGCATGGAAACGTCGCGCTCTGTTTAACAAGAGGTGGGGACCACACATTAGACAAGATAAAAGGGAAACAAACCATCCAATAATAATATAATAATAATAATAATAATAATAATAATAATAATAATAATAATAATAATGATAATAATGATAATAACAATAATACAAGCTAACATCTATATGAGAAGATATATGTCCCCCATAAAATGTTACTAAATTATTTCATACACCATTTGAGCGACCTCTTTACGTACTTACATATCTGCAGATGGATAGACAGAGATAGAAAGAGAGAGAGAGAGAGACACACAGACAGACAGACAGATCGATAGATAGATAAGTTGATAAGTTGGTAGGTAGATAGATAGATAGATAGATAGATAGATAGATACATACATACATACATACATACATACATACATACATACGGTAGATAGATGGGTAGATAGATAGATAGATAGATAGATAGATAGATAGATAGATAGATAGATAGATAGATAGATAGATAGATAGATAGATAGATAGATAGATAGATAGATAGATAGATGGGTAAATAGACTGATTGATTGATAGATAAAAAGACAGACAGACAGACAGACAAATAGATGATAGCCATGTACATATACAGACAAAACACGGCAATGGTAATAGCCAAGGAGCTAGAAATGTATTGAGCGATAACAGAGCGTACCTTGAAATAAAACTGAGTATTGCTTTATTGTATCCGTTATTGCCAAAAGCGAGAATTCTTTTCAGCGGCAAATTGCGACGGATACGGCCTTTAAGCAGGTAAAATATGTTCCAAACATAGTCTCCTCGCCACACTGCTTTCTTGGACTTGCTACAATATTTTACCTCTACTCTAGGTGTCATACGTAATCAGCTCGTATTTTGATATGATTTACCATAAGGACACAAAGAGCTGACCAGAAGAGAATTAATGCATTCGAGCTTTGGTGTTGGAGAAGACTTCTACGGATTCCATGGACAGCGAGACTCACCAATGGAGAAGTTCTTAACCAGATCAAGCCGAAACTGTCGCTGGAAGCTAGGATCACCAAGCATAGATTGACATATTTTGGTCATATTATGCGGAGAAAATCCCTGGAGAAGGACATCATGCTCGCAATGGTCAATGGCAAGAGAGGAAGAGGCCGACCAAGAACCCGATGGCTTTACACCATCAAGAGTGACACGGGAATGGACATAGCCAATCTGAAAGAAGCGACCCAGGATAGAACTGACTGGAGGACACTGATACATCGAGTAACCGAGAGTCGACTTCGACTGAACGGATAGATAGATAGAAGGGCACGATGGTTTCCAAGTCAATTCAGAGTTGTCTTTCTTGCGGTACATAGGGCTGTGGATGGTAGAGAAGCTAGCAATGCCTTCACTGATAACATCAAAGAGCATTGTAAAACAAGATCAAATATATCCAGGGTTGCCTTAATACATGGGCAGACTAGGCAATTGGCCAGAGGCCTCACGGGTCACGCGGACTTCTAGTCTGCGTTTGCTGTGACTTACGGTCCATAAATAAATCAATACCATTGGGTCCAGTGCATTGGTTTACCGGCGGGGTGAGGCTGAGGCTACATTACCACTAGTAAAACCCCTAACATATCCCAAACATATTTAAACAGATATATATTCGTGTATGTGTGTGTGTGTGTGGTGTATACGTATTACATATATATGTATGTATATATATATATTATATATATATATATATGTGAGTGGCTGTGTGGTAAGTAGCTTGTTTACCAACCACATGGTTCCGGGTTCAGTCCCACTGCGTGGCACCGGGCAAGTGTCTTCTACTATAGCCTCGGGCCGACAAGGCCTTGTGAGTGGATTTGGTAGACAGAAACTGGAAGAAGCCCGTCGTATATATGTATATATATATATGCGTGTGTGTGTGTGTGTGTGTCTGGTTTGTGTGTCTGTGTTTGTCCCCCTAGCATTGCTTGACAACCGATGCTGGTGTGTTATGTCCCCGTACTTAGCGGTTCGGCAAAAGAGACCGATAGAACAAGTACTGGGCTTACAAAAGATAAGTCCCGGGTCGAGTTGCTAGATTAAAGGCGTTGCTCCAGCATGGCCGCAGTCAAATGACTGAAACAAGTAAAAGAGTAAAAGAGTAAAAGAGTATATAATATATATATATATATATAATATATATTATATATATATATATATATATATATATATATATACACGTATATATATATATATATATATTAATTATATAGAAGGAGCTTCTACAGGACTAGAACTGTTTCATTCAAGAGAAATCTTCAGGAAGCTTCCTGAAGATTTCTTTGAATGAAACAGTTCTTGTCCTGTAGAAGTTCCTTCTATATAATAAATTAATTTTACTCTGCTATGTATTGAGTACCTTATTTACTGTGGTTAACCCCGAATCAACCCGGGACCTACATATATATATATATATACGTATATATATATATATATATATATATGCACTCACACACATGTATCTATATACATGCGTGCGAGTGCACATGTATCTATATACAAACATACCGTGTTTGGAATAAAACCTTCCAGTAGATGTCTCTCGGGTATTGCAAATGGAGAAAAAGAAAAAGCGAATGAGAAAGAGAGAAAGAGAAAGAGAAGAAGAGGAGATGGGGTGAGAAGGAGAAAAAAAGAGGGAGAGGATAACGGAGCAAGAGAAGAAAGACAGGGGGAGTGAGAGATGGAAATGTTAAGGGCGGCGTAAAAGAGATCTACTTCGCGGAGGGAGGGGGGGGGGGGAAGTGAGGGGGTGTCTTAGCTGAATGAGATTTCAAACATACGAGGTTCCCAACCTTGAATTTAAAAGAAGGCTGACCCAGTTATCATTTCGTTTTTATCATTTTCCTCTGATAATTACAGATGTTCAGATGATAACCCTTATCTGTAATTACCTGGGGAATTAAATAATAATAATGATAATAATAATAATAAAATAATATAATAATAATAATAATAATAATAAAATAATATATAATAATAATACTATATAATAATAATAATGATAATGATAATAATAATAATGATAAGATAATGATGATAATAATAATAATAATAATAATAATAATAATAATAATAATAATAATAATAATAATAATAATAATAATAATAATGATGATATAATATAATAATAAAATAATAATAATAATAATAATAATAATAATAATAATAATAATAATAATAATATTAATAATAATAATAATAATAATAATAATAATGAGGAGCATCATAGCCATGTGTCGAGAGGGATTCTTTGAGGTTTGAAATAATTCACCTCTGGATACATGGGTGGTTCAATCAAAATCCTTAAACAACCCTTTTTCAGGGACCCTGTGAGCGGGATGTGTTACTCGACCTGAAGAAAATTCTAACTGGGCTCCACCTGCAAGGTCATGTGCTGTTTATCTTGATATGAGATCACTATGTTGCACACACATGGTTGTGATGCATGTGCCTGGTGTACCCTTATCAGACGGGTAGTCATGATGGGTATACTGGGCTTCGTATATTTTACCCCAGTGTCACTTTGATGGCATGCACTGCTCTCTCACTCAATAATAATGATAATAAAACTATAAACGGTAAAGTACCCGTTCAAAACATTCCAGTTTGCTTCTTTTTAATCTTTAGAAAGTCGGTATCTAGTGTGCGGGGAATTGTGGTAGTAGAAGCACAGTCACTGTAAATAAAAGTTTTTTTTAAATGTGGCGACGTTTCGGATTGAAGACCTTTGTCAAGAGTCAGGAGCTAGGACTGCTCAAGGTAAAATATATTCAGGCTTTACTTCAAACAGGAGAAAGCTGAACGAGGTAGTGTTATATATTTTACGTTGTTGTTACTGCTGTTGCTGTTTTTGTTGTTTTTGCTGTTGGTTTTGTAGTTTCTGGCCTAAGATTGGATAAAGTATACACGTTGCTGGCAGCGAAATATATATTTCTGGTCTTCTAGTCAACGGATCCTACAAATGGTAAATATTCTTTACAACAGTTGTGTGCTTGCAGAATCATGATGTAATTCAGTCATAATTCAATAAAATTTAATAATTCTCTTTAATTTTGGCACAAGGACAGCAATCAAGAATGGGGGGGATCGATAGCATTAACCCCAGGGTTCAAATGGGAGGGGAAAGAAGAGAAAGTGGAGGAAAAAGGGGAGAGGAAGAGTAGAAGAGAGTAGAAGAAGAAGAAGAAGAAGAAGAAGAAGAAGAAGAAGAAGAAAAAGAAAAAGGTGATGATAATAATGATGATGATGATGATCGTTTTGGTGAGGTGGGTGGGGTGGTGGGGTTGAAGAAGAAGAAGAAGAAATTGATGAGGAAAATATTGGTGATGATGATGATGATGACGATATTGGAGGAGGAGGAGGAATAGCAGCAACAACAATAATATTAGTAGTCCTTTCTACAAGAGGCACGAGGCCTGAAATTTGCTCGGAGGGGAACAGTCGATTACATCGACCCCACTGCGCAACTGGTACTTAATTTATCGACCCCGAAAGGCAAAGTCGACCTCGGCGGAATTTGAACTCAGAACGTAACGGCAGACGAAAGAAATACCGCTAAGTTTTTTGCCCGGCCTGATGACGATTCTGCCAGCTCGCCGCCTTAAATAACAAACAACAACAACAACAACAACAACAACAATAATAATAATAATAATAATAATAATAATAGCAACAACAGTAAAAGCAGCAGCAGCAACAACAGCAACAACAGCAACAACCTTCACGCAGTTGTTTTTACCAGCTTGCTCTCATTAATTCAATCTACGTACGAACCAACTGCTAAACGAGATAGCAAGTGCACCCAAGCATATATTACATATATATATACATACTCACACACACACAAACACTGCATACAATACACTCACACACATATGTGTGTATGTATAATATATATATATAATATAAATATATATATATATATATATATATTTACATATATATATATGTATATATATATATATAACATATATATATATATATGTATGTGTATATATGTATTACATATATATGCATATATATGTATGTATAATATATATATATATATATATATATATATAATATATATATGTGTGTACGTGTGTTTATGTGTGTGTTCTGTATGCATGTATGTATGTATATGTGCATATATATATATATATATACACATATATAACTTTCAGTGTGTGTGTTTGTGTGTGTTTGTGTGTGTGTGTGTGTGCGTTTGTGTGTGTGTGTGCGTGTGTGTGCGTGTGTGTGCGTGTGCGTACGTGCTTCATTGCATGTGTTATTACTTCAGCAATTACTAACATTTAAAGTACGTAATGTATACACTTAATTACCGGTCAAATTCACGTTTAAAAGGAAACTTAATACGAAACCCGCCTTCGTAGCGTAAACGGATCTGTGCTGCTATCTGCCAAAGCGTGTGTGAATGTGTACGTGCGTGTCCGTTTATTTTACTTATTTTATTTTTATTTATACATTTACTTATTTATTTGTTTATTTGATAAATATTGACCCCCCCACCTCCTCCTCAATAGATCAACGATTCGTTGACATCATACAATGGACTGAAATTCGCACCATAGATGTCACTCGCTCTCCGCCCAGCTTAAAGTTCGTTAATATTTTAGCTATTTCTAGCGGGAAACTGAACCGGTACCACTTTTGAATATCACACCCATCAAACTGAGGCGCGCACACACACACACGCACACATAAATATACCATTTTGAAAAGACAATATTTAGCAAAACTTCGAGGTCATTGTCAACATTCATAAAACAAGGAATATTTATCTCTCCTGTTTGTACATACATACATGTATATATATATATTTATATATATATAAGTTCAGCAAAAATTTAGATTCGAATGAATATGATACTTAATTTAGATGCACCAGAATAATTTTGTATGGTGTTATCCATAAAAATTTCCGGGGTGATTATAATCAAAATAAGCAACAAGAATGACTCCGGTAATTTAGTACAATTGTTTCATACTACAACATTTTATTAAAAGTTGTAAGTATTACAACATATTTAAGATGCTGAGTACTCATCAGCCAATTATAGAGGTTTTCCATTAAAACAAAAGTTTTCAAATCAAGTGGCAACATTATAGAGAAGGTAGATATACAGACATGTAGATATACAAGATGTAGATGTGAATTTTAAGAATATATGGAGTAAAGGAGGTTTCAGAATACCATAAAAATGTAATTTAGAGAAAAAAGGGAAAAACCTATCATTTATTGATAGGTTTTCTCTTTTTTTCTCTAAATTACACTCTCCGTAAATGGCATTAATGACCATTTGACATTAACCTAGTTTCTCTCACCAAATAGTAGTAATTGGCATTTGTTAGTGGCAACTGCTGTCTTCAACAGGAATTCCTTTTATGGTATTCTGAAACCTCCTTTACCCCATTTTTACAATTAAAAAAATCTTTATTGCTTCTAACTTTATAGCAGTTTAGGAACAGCCATATCTTGGTCAGTCAGCAGAAGGACTTCACTACCTCATATATTCTTAAAATTTAAATCTACATCTTTGTCTGTATATCTACCTTCTCTATAATGTTGCCACTTGATTTGAAAACTTTTGTATTAATGGAAAGCCTCTATAATTGGCTGAAGAGTACTCAGCATCTTAAATCTGTTGTAATACTAACAACATTTAATAAAATGATGTAGTACGAAACGATTGTACCAAATTACCGGAGTCATTCTTGTTGCTTATTTTGATTATATAATATATATATATATTATATAAAAGGGCGTATTAAATAAATTACTTTTGCCGCAACTGAACTCGTTAGAAATAGCAGCTAAAAAACTATTTCTAACACTTAAAGAAACCTCTCTCATATAGTGCTTTGCTCAATTCAACCCAAGAAAGTATGAGGGTAGAGACATTAAAAATCACATGCAAAGGTTATTTGATTTTTTAATGTCTCTACCCCATACTTTCTTGGGTTTGAATTGAGCAAGCCCTATATGAAGAGGTTTGTCTTAAGTGTTAGAAATAGTTTTTTTTAGCTGCTATTTCTAACGAGTTCAGTATGGCGGCCAAAGTAATTTATTTTAACTAAGCCCTTTTTATATAATGTAATAATTTGAATTTGCCTTAAATGGTCCCTTTGCATACTGAATACTTGTGAAATTGATTTTATTAATTAATTTTAACCCTCAATTGTTGAAATTATATATATATATATATATAATATAGTATATATATATATATAATATATATTATATATATATCTATAGATATTATATAAGAGTATATGCTCTATAATGCGAGTGTGTATGTTATGTATGTGTAGTCAAAAGGGTTCTGAAACGGTGCATCTTTGAAAAACGATTTGGTTTTTTGCGTCCCAAAACAATATCGTCCGTAAATAATTATTTCTTTACTGCCCACATGGGGCTAAACCTAGAGAGGACAACAAGGACAGACAAACGGATTAAGTCGATTATATCGACCCCAGTGCGTAACTGGTACTTATTTAATCGACCCCGAAAGGATGAAAGGAAAAGTCAACCTCGGCGGAATTTGAACTCAGAATGCAACGGCAGACGAAATACCTATTTCTTTACTACCCACATCAGGCCTTTGTAGCCCCAAAAAGAAATAATTATCATTATCATTATTATTATCCTCGGTAGTATAGCGGTGTGTACCTCACCCCGCCTGTCATGCGGGAGAACGGGATTCGACTACCCGCCGGGGAGGCGTTAATGTGGTTTCTAAGGCGGCGAGCTGGCAGAAACGTTAACACGCCGGGCGAAATGCGTAGTCGTATTTCGTCTGCCGCTATGTTCTGAGTTCAAATTCCGTCGAGGTCGACTTTGCTCTTCATCCATTCGGGGTCGATTAAATAAGTACCAGTTACGCACTGGGGTCGATATAATCGACTTAATCTGTTTGTCTGTCCTTGTTTGTCCCCTCTATGTTTACCCCTTGTGGGTAATAAAGAAACAGGTATTTCGTCTGTCTTTACGTTCTCAGTTCAAATTCTGCCGAGGACCCCTTTCATCCTTTCGGGGTCGATAAATTAAGTACCAGTCTCGTACTGGGGTCGATCTCACCGACTGGCGTTTCCCCGAAAATTTCGGGCCTTCTGCGTAAAGTAGAAAAGTTTATGATTATTATTATTATTATTATCATTATTCAGTAGTTTTATTTTTATAGCGTGCTTTCACTTTCACGACCGAGTGCGCTCTGTGTGCCTTGGGTATGTACTGTGATTTGTTGTGATGCCTGATGGTTATTGTATGGAAAGTGTTCTTCTGCGTAGGATGTGTGTCAGTGCCTAGTAGTGCAATTTTCTGTATGTTATATTGTTTGTAAGTCCTGGTGTTTTTTGGCTAATGCACCTACTATGATAGGAATTGTTTCTGTTTTCAGGTTCCACATTCTAGTTACCTCTATTATTTTATTATTATTATTATTATTATTATTATTATTGTTATTATTATTATTATTATTATCATCATTATTTTTGTTATTATCATTATTTTTATCATTATTGTTGTTGTTGTTATTATTATTATTATTACTATATTATTATTATTATTATTATTATTATTATTATTATTATTATTATTATTATTATCACCATTATTATCGTTATTATCATTATTTTTATCATTATTGTTGTTGTTTCATTATTATTATTATTATTACTACTATTATTTATTATTATTATTATTATATTATTATTATTATTATTATTGGTGTTGGTGTTATTGTTGTTTCATGAGAGTTATTTTGCTAATGTAGGCTTACAGTATGTTTCGTTTCCGCGTTTCTTTACCCCGCTCTGATGCAGGTATTCCCAACAATTATTTTTCACCCACCCACCCCCTCACCTCCACCCCGAAGGGAAATTACAAACCTCTCCTTGGCTGCATTAGTTTGTTATTTTCTTTTAAAATATCAGTAACTTGTGTGGTGTATTTATATATATATATATAATATATATATATATATTATATATAATATCTATATATATATATATATACATATATATATACTATATATATATATATATATAATATATATATAAATTTAATACATATTTGTATATATTATATATATATATACTATACACCACACACACAAAATACACACATACACAGATACACACATTATCTTATTTAAAACACCTTGATTCGGTTCTCCAAACAAATATATATATATATATGTGTTGTGTGTGTGTGTGTGTTGTGGTTTGTGTGTGTGTGTGTGTGTGTTGTGTTGTGTATTTATATTTATCTCAAGGGAATATATGTACATACATATACCAATTTTACGTGTACCATACATACATACATACATACATACATACATATATATGATTATATGTATATGTATCATCATCATCATCATCATCATCGTTTAGCGTCGATGATGATGATGATGATACATATACATATACATATATATGTATGTATGTATGTATGTATGTATGTATGTGTACACGTAAATTGGTTATATGTATGTACATATATTGCTTGAGTATAAATATATATATATATATATTATAATATATATATTATAATATATACATATACATAACGTATGTATGCATATATATATATACATACATAACTTGCATTTGTACCCTTGCTTCCATATTGGCAGAAAATCTAAGTAAAATCTTTAAATCATGCATAAGACAGTAGATATTGTCACAAGGAAAGAAAGAAGAACAAAAATACACCATACCTGTCGATGTGGAAGTAAATAATCTAGAATTTTTATGCAGATATCAGAGGGAGGGAGGTAAAAAAAGTGAAATACCTGCAGTTATATAATGCACACACTGCCGCCATTGTACTCCGATTTTACGCTCAGATTCCTACATGAAATCTTTATTAGTTCACTTGGTTACATAAGCAAAATGTTTACGTAGTGAACTTTGGAGAAGGAAGAATTCTGAAGCCACAAGAGAATTCCATGATTCGAGTCATGTAAAATCCAAATATAACTAAATTTTAAAATATCATTCGTCAGTCGTTGATACTGATATCGAGCCGTCTCGTGCTGGGAAGTTGGAAAATTATAATTTATTTTCTATTCTAGGCACAAGGCCCGAAACTTTTGGGCAGAAGCGGGGGGTGGGGGGCAAAGCAAAATGTTTACGTAGTGAACTTTGGAGAAGGAAGAATTCTGAAGCCACAAGAGAAATCCATGATTCGAGTCATGTAAATCCAAATATAAATAAATTTTAAAATATCATTCGTCAGTCGTTGATACCGATATCGAGCTGTCTCGTGTTGGGAAGTTGGAAAAATGATAATTTATTTTCTAGTCTGGGCACAAGGCCCGAAACTTTTGGACAGAGGCTGGGGGGTGGGGTGGGGCGGCAGTCGATAAGATCGACCCCAGTATGCAACTGGTACTTAATTTATCGACTCGCGAAAGGATGAAAGGCAAAAGTCGATCTCGGCAGAATTTGAACCCAGAACGTGAAGACAAACTGCTGGTCTTTCATAAACAACCTTACCTGGACTTGTGCCTCGGGGGGGACTTTCTAGCCGCAATCCCGAGGTCATTCATGACCGAAGGGGATCTTTACCCTTTGCCCACTACAGTTTTCTCAAGACAGTCTTAATTTTCGGACAACATTGTATATTGTTTTAGCGACGGTGTCATCTCACGTTGGAAACTCTTGCCATTATAATACTTCTCATCATTTCTGCGTAGATATTCTGTCTTTCCCTAAACTTTAATATTAGATGAACATCTGCTGGACAGCCGATTTCAAAGACTGGCAACAGTTTCTTTTCTCTTCTCTGTCCCAGATGAATACGTCTGCTCTGATAGTCTTGTATTTTAATGAAGTCTTGACAGGGACATTTCGACAGTATTCTTTCGAATTATGTATGATTCTGTCCTCCTTGTCATTGTTGAAGCTTATATTTGTTTCCTCCACACACACACACACACACACACACGCTTCATTCATTTATTCCGTAACAGAACTTTGTGTATAAAGCCATTGTTAATAAATACAACACGATACAGTGAAACTTACAAAATCTTGAAATTTGTTTTAATAACGTTATTAACTCAATATGACGCTCAATAATAGTTAAGTTTAAGTTAATTTTTTGGCTCAAAAAGCAAAAAGCAAGGCCATGTAGGAGGGACATGGAGTTATGTAAAGGGAGGGTGTTCATGCAAAGAGTTCAGGCCATTTCTGGTCAAGAGAGACTTTGACTTATAATAACAATAATAATACTAATAATAATATTCTTATTCTTCTTATTCAGCTCACTGCCTGCAATCGAACTCGGAATCTTCGGGTTAGTAGCCCCTCGCTCTTAACCACTACGCCAAATGCCCGTGGGGATATATTAAATTTAGTTGTTAATGCAATTGTGTGTATGTAAGCGTGAATTATCGCATCAGAACCTTTTTCTTTATTACCCACAAGGGGCTAAACACAGAGGGGACAAACAAGGACAGACATAGGTATTAAGTCGATTACATCGACCCCAGTGCGTAACTGGTACTTATTTAATCGACCCCGAAGGAATTTGAACTCACAACGTAACGACAAGCGAAATACTGTTAAGCATTTCGCCCGGCGTGCTAACGTTTCTGCCAGCTCTCCGCCTTCAAAATTATCGCATCAGAACCGTTTATTTCTACCCAAACTTTAAAAATATTCAGTTGTTTCATGTCCAAAACTAAGAAGGTAAAAAAGACGCTAACTTCGAAACGAAACGTACGTTTAAAAATTGTAAAGGAACGTAACACGGTTTATTCTATCAACGGTTCCTATTTGTCTCCGGATTACGAAACGGATGATTATATTAAAGCGTTAAAGAAATAGATGGTTTTAAATAAATTCTCTAGATTGATGCATTTATATATTAACTGTTAAGAGAATATAAACTAAACATGACTGAAATATTTAACAACCAGTTGTTGCGTAGAGCACAATAGTGTTTGCACGCTATCAATAAATAATGCTTGTATGTCTTAAATGTCTTAGGTATGTATGATGTAATTCTCTCAGTTGGCAATTAAGGTTGTTTTTTTTTCTTCTTTTAAAAGAGAGAAAGAAAGAACAATATGTTATAACTCTCAGTTGTACATAAATCTCATTCCATATATTCATATATCATTGCTATTTACCATCTTCGCTGACAGACAATCATTATTCATTCTTGAAAATGCGTTCCGATCGGTCAAACAAAAACAGCAAGTTCCGTGGTGCTGTTATGATAAACATATTTCAACATTTTACATTTTCCAGTGAATCGTGAGGCTTTTACATTAACGATAGTTTTCTTTTGTGTGTTTATTGAATACCGAGTGTGACGCATGTGTGTGTGTGTGCATTATATATATGTGTGTGTGTGTGTGTGCATTATATATATATATATATATATGTGTGTATATATATATATATCTATATATATACTGCACACACACACAATGCGTCACTCTCGGTCTTCAATAACACACACACAACACACACACACATATATATATATATATATATATATATATATATATATATATATATATATATGCCACACACCACACACATGCGTCACACTCGGTCTTCAATAAACACACAAAAGAAAACTATATATATACTTAGCGGTTCGGCAAAAGAGACCGATAGACTAAGTGCTGGGCTTACAAAGAATAAGTCCCAGGGTCGATTTGCTCGACTAAAGGCGGTGTTCCAGCATGGCCGCAGTCGAATGACTGAAACGGGTAAAAGAAAAGAAAGAATATATATATATATATACAAAAATAAGCAACAACAATGATTCCGGTAATTTGGTACAATTGTTTCGCACTACAACATTTTATTAAAAGTTGTATGTATTTTACAGCAGATTTAAGATGCTGAGTGCTCTTCAGCCAATTATATAGGTTTTCCAATAATACAAAAGTTTTCAAATCAAGTAGTAACATTATAGAGAAGGTAGATATACAGATAAAGATGTAGATTTAAATTTTAAGAACATATGAGGTTGTGAAGTCCAGCCACTAACTGACCAAACTATGGTTGTATCTAACTGCTATAACAATTAGAAGTAATAAAGGATTTTTCTAGTTGTAGGAATGAGGGTAAGGAGAGAGAGAGAGAGAGTGAGAGAAGAGATAGATTATATATATAATCAAAATAAGCAACAAGGATATCCAGAGGTAATGCAGTACGATCGTTTCATGCGACGATCGTTTCATGAACAATGCAAACATTACATCAATTTAAAATGTTGAGTAAAGTACCTTATTCATCTGAATCTATCTATCTATCTATCTATCTATCTATCTATCTATCTATCTATCTATCTATCTATCTATCTATCTATCTATCTATCCATCTATCTATCTATCTATCTAATATAATAAGGCGTTACGGCGGCAAGCTGACAGAAACATTAGCACGCCGGACGAAATGCTTAGAGGTATTTCGTCTGCCGCTACGTTCTGGGTTCAAATTCCGCCGAGGTCGACTTTGCCTTTCATCCTTTCGGGGTCGATTAAATAAGTACCAGTTACGCACTGGGGTCGATATAATCCACTTAATCCGTTTGTCTGTCCTTGTTTGTCCTATATATATGTTATATATATAATATATATATATATATATATATATTACAGTATATACACACACAAAATGGGACAAGAACGCAAAACATTCAAATAGACGATACAAAAAAAGGAAGGGTCATTCGAAGCCTCTAATCTTCAGTCAAGAACCTGATCATCCTCGCAATTTCGGCTGATTAATCTTGAGATTGCTCCGATCTGGCGAGGCCCCAAGGAAAAACGAGCATTAGATTTCTTGGAAAAAGGATCGAATGTATACGAAACAAGGACAGAAAAACGGACGATGTTACACGAATATAAATACAAAAAACAATAATAATAATAATAACAGGACAAAACAGCAGGCGTCTTTGACTTTAGACATTTGAACTTGCTTATATGTAATATATATATATATATGTGTGTGTGGTGTGTGGTAATATATAATATATGATATATATATAATATATATTATTAATATATATATATATAATATATATATGTAATATATATATATATATATATTATCTTTCTCTCCTCCTTTCTCTCTTTCTCTCCGTCTCTCTCTATATATACATATATCTCACGTGCCCTCTTTTCAGTGTCACTGCGTTTGGCGCCTTTTCTATCAGCTCTTCCACCCTGACCCCAGCAACCCAGTCACCCTGTAACCATCACTCAGCCCGAAGCCCGCCCCCACCCAACCAACACCTCCTTCGAACTACAACTACTCTACCCCCTCACCACCACCCCTTCACCAACCACCACTACAAACACACACACCCACACACACATACACACACACGAACACACCTTTACTGTCCTGACAAACATATAAGGTCCAGTTGTAGACAAAAGCTACATAAAGGGGACATCTCCCCCATCACACCCTAGAGTGAACGTGGCAAAGAGGGAAGACATCAGTCGCGTTGCCCTAACCTACATACTAACGCAACCCCCCCCCCCCGTCATCTCTTCGAAGACCACCACCACCACCACCACCACTTTACTATATCAGCAGGAGGTGGGGGGGCAACAGTACCACTACTACTATTACTGCTACTGCTGCTGCTGTTGCGACAACTACTACTGTCTCTGCTGTTACTACTACTTCTACTACCACTACTACTTCTTCTATTACTACCACTAATACTACTATTTTTACTACTACTACTACCACTACTACTACTACTACCTCTATTACTACCACTACTACTACTACTATTTTTACTACTACTACTACTACCGTTACTACTACTTCTAAAACTACTACTGCAGGTGGGGCTACTACCACTACCACTACTACTTCTGCTTCTACTACTACTACTACTACTACTACTAAAACTACTACTACTGGATCCCTACAGGATACTACTACTACTTCTGCTACCATCAATGCTACTACCACTACTACTTCTGGTCTTCAACAGCTACTACTAGTAAAACTACAGCTGGGACTACTACCACTACTACTGCTATTGCTTCAGTCATTAGCGTAATTATAAGAAAGGCTCGTTATCGGGAATTCTTTCTCTGCCCCCGGCCCCATACTCAGGGCCGCCGTCGCCGCCACCCCTATCCCCATCGCCACCACTAACACCAGAACATCTGCAACCTCGCAAACACCACTACCATCACCACCGCCACCGCCACCACCGCTCCTACTACGGTCATCGTTCGACACTCAACCGACGCCATCTTTACTACCATCTGCTTTACTACAAATACTACGCCAACACAATCACCACCACCACCACCACCACCATCATCACCGTTCCTTTCGCTCCGGTCCCACCCCTTCATATGTTGTACGTAAAGGGTGGGGGTCAAAATTTATTTTTATTTGTTTCAGTCATTTGTTTCAGTCATTTGACTGCGGCCATCCTGGAGTACCGCCTTTATCGAGCAAATGGAGCCCAGCACTTACTCGTTGTAAGCCTAGTACTTATTCTATATATCTCTTCCGCCGAACCGCTAAGTTACGTGGACGTAAACATACCAACATCGGTGATCAAGTGATGGTGGATGGGACAAACAGACATACAATAATAGATAGATAGATAGATAGATAGATAAGTTTCTTTATTGGCCACACAGGGCTGCACACAGATGGGACAAGTTACAAGGTAGAGCTTTTCTTTTGGGGGATGAAAAAACAAAAAACAAAAGAAACAAAAAAAAGAGATGGCGTAGGTTTTCGATCAAGAGGGATCGTAAAAGGGAAGAAAAGAACAAAAAAAAATAATAATAATAAAATAAAAATAAAATAAAAAGACAGATAGATAGATAGACGACAGGCTTCTTTAAGTTTCCGTCTACCAAATCCACTCACAAGGCATTGGTCGGTCCGAAGCTGTAGTAGAATACACTTGCCCGAGGTGCCACGCAGTGGAACCGAAGCCAGAACTATGCGGTTGGGAAGCAAACTACTTACCACATACCCAATATATATTATATATTATATATATATATATATATATATATATATATATATATATATATATACTATATATATATATATATATATATATAATTTTTATATATATTATATATATATATATAAGGGAAATTATAGAAGGAACACAATGTATATTTATTTCGTTGTGTGTTTAAAATTATGCTTCGTAATTTTTATTGATTGCCTGGGTGTGTTCCTTCTATAATTTCCCTTATGCATCGATATAACTCGCAATGAGCACTTCTTTAATACAGTCCATATATTGTGCAGTAACTGTGTATATATTAGTAGTAGTAGGGAATATAAGATTCCAAGACAACAGGGGAAAAACAAACTTAATTTAGTAATACCAAATCAAATTTCACGATATATTAAATATATATAGAATTAAGAGACAGAACCTCCATAAAGTAATTGAATTAATAATGAAAGATATTATCTGCAATAAAATATAAATTCAAATATATCATTATTAACATTGTACTAAAAATTTCTATACTAAATAATGCACATTAAAAAAATACACATTAAAACGACATTATTAATATTGTACTAAAAATTTCTATACTAAATAATACACATTAAAAAAATGCACATTAAAACGACATTATTATTAATATTGTACTAAAAATTTCTATACTAAATAATACACATTAAAGCGACGACGCGCGTTTCGTGACTATGTATACAAATCTACAATATCAAAATTGATAATCTCAAAAATTAATATTTCTTCGATCCAACGATACAGAGCCACTCTTCAGGTCTCTATACCATAAAATGAATTTACAACATAAATGCAGACGTTATAATTGCACTATACATTTATAAATAATTGATAACCTTATCATCTTTAATTATATTCGTTATATATATTGTTTCCGGTATAAATTAATATTACTAAGAAATATTACCGGTTCCTGGCACATTGGGAAAAAAACTGCCAGTACACCACATCAGATAGTTTGAGAAGCACTGCTCTACAGTGCTATTACTGAATGTCACTTGTTCAGGGATTTACAAATAGTAATTTTCTTCCATTTCTATTGGACTTTCCTCTATTTCTGAAGAAGAGCTTTGCTTGAAACGTTAAACCACCTTTCCTTCCTTCCCGAGGCGTTAGAGTAAATTTGGATAGCCCCACCACCACTTTGTAGCAAGGCTGTGAAGGAAAGCTCCGTATTTTAAGCATTACCCTTAAAACCATAAGAAGGTCTTGCAGACTTTTATAGTCCCAGATATCGTGATCATTTCTAAGGTATGAATTAAGAACTTAGATTCTCTCCCCAGTATCCTAAGTTCAGCCATATTTTGCACCGGACAGGTCCCTTGTGTATTCTGTTGCTCCAATAGCAATAAACATGAACCTGAAAGTGAGCCTTGGGGCTGGACTGCCTTGACCCCCTCCCCCAGTTATTTAATCGACCCGAAAGGATGAAAGGCAAAGTCAACCTCGGCGGAATTTGAACTCAGAACGTAGCGGCAGACGAAATACCTATTTCTTTACTGCCCACAAGGGGCTAATCATAGAGGAGACAAACAAGGACAGACAAAGGGATTAAGTCGATTACATCGACCCCAGTGCGTAACTGGTACTTAATTTATCGACCCCGAAAGGATCAAAGGCAAAATCAACCTCGGCGGAATTTGGACTCAGAACGTAGCGGCAGACGAAATACCTATTTCTTTACTGCCAACAAGGGGCTAATCATAGAGGGGACAAACAAGGACAGACAAAGGGATTAAGTCGATTTTATCGACCCCAGTGCGTAACTGGTACTTAATTTATCTACCCCGAAAGGATGAAAGACAAAGTCGACCTCGGCGGAATTTGAACTCAAAACGTAATTGCAGACGAAATACCGCTAAGCATTTCGCCCGGCGTGCTAACGTTTCTGCCAGCTCGCCGCCTGAATACAAATGAGCAAACATATACTTGGGAAGATCGGTACTTCCTAATTCGAGGAGTAAGGTTCCTTGGTTTCGCGCCTCAAATTTTCTTTTCTTTTCTTTCTTTCTTTCTCTTTTTATTTTTTTTTACTTGTGTGAGTCATATTAAGAACGTAGTTTGCTAAAGAAAGCCCCAAATACTTCAGGATTTCATAGAAAAAGCAACAGGTTTGATAACGTGTCAAAATGCTTTCAAGAATTTTTCGTTATAATATCACGTTGACAAATTGGCGATTCATCAGCTGACAATTACCAATATCAATTATCGGTGAATAATTGTTTTAATTATTGTTCAATAATTGCTTTAATTATAGTTTCAATTGTTACATCTATTAAGAATATATATATATTTAAATTTCACTTTGAATTTCGAATATATTCTTTGAATTACTTACATTCTTGTGTTTGTATATGAGTATGTATATATATATATGTGTGTGTGTGTGTGTGCATCGAGGTGTGATGAAGAAGTAGTGGTGCTGTTGCTATAGTAATAGAGCTAGTGTACACAGAGTGAAGCCGCTTGACACAGATTGACTTTGAATCCTGTCATGCAAGTGCGCAAGGTTATAACGTTCTTGCTCACCTCTGTTGTTTATAGTAGTACTTCGGAGTAAATGTGTTGAGGATGGTCGTCTCGAAAAGAAGATCGGGCTTCAGCTGTATAGAATCTCCTTGATTGTGTCGAAGAAGCCGAAAAACTTGTTGAAAACGGTTATAACAGGAGAGGAATCGGTGACTCTATGGCTATGACACCATAACCAAGGCAAAACTCAAATCTCACTTGAAAGGAACGAGATTTCAAGATGTTGAACAAATCCAAGAAAATGCGATGAGGTAACGCCTGGCTACCCCCCATAAATGGAGCCCCAGGAATCCTTCTACCAATGGAAACGACGCTGGATAAATTGCACGACTTCGAAGGAAATTAAATGATGAATTGATGTGCTTTGTAGTTTTCTTTTAATAGCATCAGTCCGAAAACTTTTTGATCAAACCTCTTATATATCTTTTATCTTTTGCTTGTTTCAGTCATTGGACTTCGACCATGTAGGGGCAACGCATTGAAGAATTTTAGTCGAACGAATCGCCCCCTATACATATTGTGGGTTTTCATCACTGTTTACAATTGTTTTCGAATGTGTTATTTCTAGCAACTCCTGTTGGTTTATTCGTAGCTTTAAATATTTAGTCTGGTGACAAATGCTTTGATATTAACTTTGCTTGTGTATATTTTAATGTTTTGACTGTTATTTCTAGCACCTCTTGTTGGTTTATTCGTAGCTTTAAATATTTATTCTGGTGACAATTACTTTAATATTAACTTTGCTCGTGTATATTTAAATGTTTTGACTGTTATTTCTAGTAACTCCTGTTGGTTTATTTGTAACTTTAAATATTTAATTTGCTCGCGGATGTTCTCATGTTTTTCACAGTTTACTCTAGCTAGTTTAATGTTTTGACATGCCAATGTCCCCGATGATGGAAGAGACAGCGAACGCGTTTTCTGATTCGCTGAAAATTCTGAAAATTATCAAACTCAAATACCTGTAACATTTTTGCAAAACTTTCTGAATAATGAGTAACAAATTAGGAATCAGCGTCAAAAATTACTTCTA
>NW_021832665.1:12500-29928 GCF_006345805.1 Octopus sinensis | reverse complement strand
TCGGCACGTCATTTTTAGGCACATCCACCTGCGTGTTTTCTTCTATGTTATACACACATACACACACATTACACACCGAATATATATGCATATATATATATATACACACACATACATAAACATGTAGAGATAGATAAATATTTATCGAAATGCATATATACAGACACACACATATATTTATATACATATCCATATATACATATATATATATATATATATATAATATATATATATATATATATATATATATATATATATTATATATATATATAAATTATATATTCCATATACATTGACACATACATATTCATACATAGACATTTATTTAGACACATTGAAAAAACATATGTTCATATATATAATATACATACATACAACATACATACATACATATATATAATATATACGTCTATATATATGTATTATACGTATATATATATATATATATATATATATATATATATATACATATATATATATATATATAGATATATATATATATATATATATATATTATATATATATATATATATTATATATATATATGTGTGTGTGTATGTATGTATGCAAAAACGTGCATAGACATATTTAAATATACATTTATGTGTATAGATAAATATTCAAAGCAAAATATTTAAGGAAATGTGCAACACACACACACACACACGCAGATCTTTGCATATACGTCAACATACGGGAGCTGGAATACGCTACTATTTGTGGGTGTATCATGGTCCTGGCTTGACTATACATATGTAAATGTGTACATATCTCTGTCTCTCTGGCTCTGTCTCTCTCTGTCTCTGACTGTCTCTCTCTCTCTCTGTAATATATATATATATATATATATATATATATATATATATATATTTAAATATATGATATATACATATACATATACATGTGCGTGTGTATGTATCTCTCTGTCTCTGTCTGTCTGTCACTCGCTCTCTCTCTATATATATGTATGTATACATATACATGTGCGTGTACCTACATGCATATATACATTCTGAGAGCGAGCGAGTAAGAGGGAAAGAGATAGAGAGAGAGAGAGAAAGAGACAGAGAGAGTGGAATTATGAGAGAAGAAGTTTATTTAATTCAGACTGCTCACAATCTGCTCTAAAGCGCCATCTGCATGAATAAATGGCATACTTAAATGATCCTTTAAGACTCGATAGCTGATGAGATTTTTTCTGTTTTTGTTCATTTACGCCATTTTGTAAACAGACCTAAACGCAAACACCAATAGTCGATAGCTACAACAACAACAACAAGAAAACAATAATATAACAACGACAACAACAACAACAACAATAACAGCGAAACGCATCAGAAATAACAAGAACAACTAGAACAAGAACAATACGGCATAACGAAAATATCAGAAGGAAAATGTACATCACTGAGATTAAAGAATTGGCGTGAAATGTTAGAATTAGAGAATGCAGGGAAGAATAAAATGACTAGTTTTATGTGTAAGAGAGAAAATACAGGTGTGAGTGTGTGGTAAGTAGCTTGCTTACCAACCACATGGTTCCCGGTTCAGGCCCACTGCGTGGCGCCGTGGGCAAATGTCTTCTATTATAGCTTCGGGCCGACCAATGGAGTTGGTAGACGGAAACTGAAAGAAGCCCGTCGTATATATATATATATATATATGTATGTATGTGTGTGTGTGTGTGTGTTTGTGTCCTTCTATATCGCCTGACTACCGATACTGGTGTATTTAAGGCCTCCTAACTTAGCGGTTCGGCAAAAGGACCCGATAGACTAAGTACTAGGCTTACAAAGAGTAAGTCCTGCGATCGATTTGATCGGCTAAAGGCGGCGCTCCAGCATGGCTGCAGTCAAATGACTGAAACAAGTAAGAGAATAAAAGAATATGTATAGGCGCAGGAGTGGCTGTGTGGTAAGTAGCTTGTTTACCAACCACATGGTTCCGGGTTCAGTCCCACTGCGTGGCACCTTGGGCAAGTGTCTTCTATTATAGCCTCGGGCCGACCAAAGCCTTGTGAGTGGATTTGGTAGACGGAAACTGAAAGAAGCCCGTCGTATATATGTATATATATATATATATGCGTGTGTGTGTTTGTCCCCCTAGCATTGCTTGACAACCGAAGCTGGTGTGTTCATGTCCCCGTTACTTAGCGGTTCGGCAAAAGAGACCGATAGAATAAGTACTGGGCTTACAAAAGAATAAGTAGCGGGGTCGGGTTGCTCGATTAAAGGCAGTGCTCCAGCATGACCGCAGTCAAATGACTGGAACAACTAAAAGAGTAAAAGAGAGTATATATGTGTGTATGTGTGTGTGTGTGTATCTTTGGGTTTTGTGTGAGTGTCAGCTATTTAGATTTTATCTACCTTTCTACTACACACCGATTTATCTGTCTGTCTATCTATCTATCTATCTATCTATCTATCTATCTATCTATCTATCTATCTATCTATCTATCTATCTATCTATCTATCTATCTATCTATCTATCTATCTATCTATCTATCTATCTATCTATTTGTCTATCTATCTATCTATCTCCTTCTGTCTGTCTGTTTATCTATCTATCTACTTGTCTGTAAATTGCATTTATAAATAAAACATATGCATATATAAATAGACGTAATTGAACGGCTCCCCACACAGACGACACTAACATAGATTGACTGCACTTCAAATCAATATTTTCACCCAACATCCTTCTCTTAAACATGTTAGAAACCCTACATATACATCCACACTTTCACGATCCAAGATGGAACCCATTTTCACTTAACTGTATTCATCCTGCAGCGATCATAACCCTCCGAATTACGAATACGCTCTATTTATCAAAGGTTATCGTCTATAACATTCAAAGAAGAGATATTTTTACGCTAAATCCTTTTCATTTTAATGATAGTTAGAAGCGAAATCAAAGGCTAGGTCAATCACACATTTTCTGCATTCTACCAAATCAAATGAGCACGATGTCCTGATCCCCATCACGAATAGACCAATAATTTGCAATAATGCATGAATGGTTGCCGATTAAACTGGCTTAATAGAGTTCACCGGCGTGAATTGAAACAAATTCACATAAACAACGAGTTAAGTGTCAACTGCTAACCCTCTCCCTACCACCTCTCTCTCTCCATCTGTCTGTCTGTCTGTCTGTCTGTCTATCTATCGATCTATCTATCTATATTATACAGTCTCTCTCTCTCCTGAGATACATATGCACATGCTTATATGAATGCACACACACACACACACATATATGATTATGCATAAACGTATATATATATGTATGCGTATATATATGCATGTATGAATGTGTATATATATATATATATATATATATATATATATAATATATATAACGGGAAGCTTTAAAAATAAACAAAAGACGAAGGCAGGTGGAGATACACAAACAATTGTATTAGTATGGCGCTCAGGAATATAAATAAACAAGTCTTTTACGTTTCGAGCCTACGCTCTTCAACAGAAAGATACACAGAAAAGAAACACGGAGAGAAACAAGGAGAGAAAAAAATGCGTGCAGAAGCTAGCGATTCAACATATATGTATATATAAATTATACTATTTTATATAAATTATACTATTTTATATAGAGATTGTTAACATTAACAATACTCAGAAACAGGCTAGGATCGAAGTGCTCAAATTGAGCTAAGTTCCTGTTTATAATTTGAATGGAGGCAATACGAACGGAAAACTAGAGGAACATGACTTATTATCCAATAGAATATTCAGTAATATATGTGTACTTTCTTCGACATTAATAAATCAATTTAAAGTTCGAAATAATATTAGTATTAAAAACATACAAGCATATAAACATATAAATATTTAATATTTAAAAACACGCAAATATTTAAAAATACGTAGGCGCAGGAGTGGCTGTGTGGTAAGTAGCTTGCTAACCACCCACATGGTCTCGGGTTCAGTCCCACTGCGTGGCATCTTGGGCAAGTGTCTTCTGCTATAGCCCCGGGCCGACCAAAGCCTTGTGAGTGGATTTGGTAGACGGAAACTGAAAGAAGCCTGTCGTATATATGTATATATACGTATATGTATGTGTTTGTGTGTCTGTGTTTGTACCCCTAGCATTGCTGGTGTGTTTACGTCCCCGTCACTTAGCGGTTCGGCAAAAAGAGACCGATAGAATAAGTACTGGGCTTACAAAAAGAATAAGTCCCGGGGTCGAGTTGCTCAACTAAAGGCGGTGCTCCAGCATGGCCGCAGTCAAATGACTGAAACAAGTAAAAGAGTAAAAGAGTATAATGGTGTTTATTCATTCAGCTAGAAATTTTTCGAGGTGGGGCCCCAGTATGGTCGCAGTGTAATCACTGAAACAAATGAAAGATATCAGATATCACGTTTAGGGAATTAGAACGTGGAGTGGACAGTTGAAATTAGAACCAACAATGGCCAATTGTGTAGTTGCTTATTATTTTCACGTAAGCGAAGGTGTTCTCATGCACATCCTGTTTCGAGGTGAATCAGCCTCTTTGTTTAAACTATGAGACAATTTCAGGGTGTTGTTGGTGTCGTTGTTGTTGTAATTTAGTCCCAGGGGAAACAAATGACGTGGCAGACCGACCTACGTACGAAGATGTTCTATCTATGACTATCACTTCTCTTTTTGCATATCAAGTATACATTATACGAAGTGTTGTTACAATAAGGCGATAGATTCAGCTGTAAGAGAGATATTTGGCTGTTATTTCTAGGAGGTCGATCGAATACGTAGAGCAGCGATGCTTAAACGCGACCCCCAATCATCAATCAAGCGGCCCCCCGACAGTCTTCCCTCTATTCTATACTTTTATTCTTTTACTTGTTTCGGTCATTTAACTGCGGCCATGCTGGAGCACCGCCTTTAGTCGAACAAATCGACCTCCAGGATTTATTCTTTGCAAGCCTAGTACTTATTCTATCGTACTCTTTTGCCGAAGCGCTCAGTTACAGGGATGTAAACACACCAACATCGGTTGTCAAGCGATGGTGAGGAGATAAACACAAACACACACACAAACAAACACACACATATATATATATATATATATATATATACGACGGGCTTCTTTCAGTCAGTTTCCATCTACCAAATCCACTCACAAGGCTTTGGTCTGCCCGAGGCTATAGTAGAAGACACTAGCCCAAGGTGCCACGCAGTGGGACTGAACTCGGAATCATGTGGTTGGTTAGCAAGCCTCGTACCACGTAGCCACTCCTGCGTATATATCTTTTATCTTTTATTTCCTTTTGTCAGACTCCGGCCATGCTGGGGTCCACACATAATTACTGTTGGAGTAGTTAGACTTCGGCCAAGGTACAACCTTATGCCGCAGGACTTTATAATAAACTTTAGCCCACCCCCTTTCCCGAAACTTGAAAAAAATGGAGAGACGTATTTTTTCTGTCAGATGCCACGACTCGGAGGTCGACTTTGCCTTTTATTGCTTCGCTGTCGATAAAATAAATATCCGTCGAGCACTGGTACATTCAGGATGAATACTACCATTTCGGTCTCAAATACGCCGTGGAAACCGAGTATCCGGCTCGGTGGGTCCTAAAACTGGGAAACAGTAAAGTTCATGCGGGTTACTTTCTTTCGTATTCTAGGCACAAGGTCCGAAATTTTGGGGGGAGGGTGCCAGTCGATTAGATCTACCCCAGTACACAACTGGTACTTAATTTATCGACCCCGAAATGATGAAAGGCAAAGTCGACCTCGGCGGAATTTGAACTCAGAACGTAGCAGCAGACCAAATACCTATTTCTTTACTACCCACAAGGGGCTAAACACAGAGAGGACAAACAAGGACAGACAAACGAATTAAGTCGATTACATCGACCCCAGTGCGTAACTGGTACTTAATTTATCGACCCCGAAAGGATGAAAGGCAAAGTCGACCTCGGCGGAATTTGAACTCAGAACGTAACGGCAGACGAAATACGGTTATGCATTTCTCCCGGCGTGCTAACGTTTCTGCCAGCTCGCCGCCTTACGCGGTTTACTTTCTTATTCAAAAAGATCGCGTAATCTGGTACAAGAATTGAACCTACGGACTTAGGAACATTCCAACTAGTATATCATCCGCCCATGATATATTCTCCAACCTTGTACAGATTTGTGATCTTCCTGTCCTTAGGTAAGAAATCGTAATAAAAAAATTCCTCGAAAGTAATAAAAACAACAAATTTTCCTCGAATTAGAAGTACAATTCATTCACCACCGCGTAACGGAAATCACATTAAGTCTGCCAAGAAAAAAAAAAATAAGGAGGAAAAAAATAAAAGAGAAAAGGAAAAGTCCCGATTTTCATCGTATTTCATTTTATGTCTCAAAATGGTTTCTCGAAAGCATTTTCTATTGAAAAATAAATTGTAGAGGAGAGAATTTTGACAATAAAATAAAATAAAGAAAGGTGAAAAATAATAGAACTAAATTTAAACAACAAACTTTTCCAGAGATAATACAATCAACTGCGTTGTCAAGACCGTCTTGATTATTGTAACACTTAAACAACGACACCGCTAACTACGGCAGACACACTTCCATTGACAACAACTACAACAACAACAACAACAACAGCGACAGCAATGTTATTCTCCAAACAACGGTAGAATGAAGAGGAGAGAGGATCATTCGTGGTGTTTCTTCAACAGCTACTTGTTGTTGGAATATAATTAATCTCCCCGCTAGACACTCTTTCTATCTGCTGTAAACCTCCTTCTTCGTCACCGAACATCATCATCATATAATGATGATGATGATGATGATAATCATCATCGTCATCATCGACGCCGCCGTCGTCGTCGTCAGCAGTAACGCCACCACGACCACTACCACGACCACCACCAATATCATCATCATCGTCATCATCCTCATCCTCATCATCGCCACCACAGTCGCCACCCCCGCCGCCGCCACCACCACCACCACCACCACCACCACCACCACCACTACCACCAATATCATCATCCTCATCATCCTCATCATCCTCCTCCTCCTCATCATCATCATCGTCATCATCACCATCACCACTGCCGCCACCAGCACCACCAGCACCACCAGCACCACCAGCACCACCAGCACCACCGCCACCACATCCACCACCACCACCACCACCACCACCACCCCTCCCAACAACAACAACAACAAGACACCCATCATCAGCTTCTCCACCCCCTTCTATTTCCTTTTTCGTCCTTCCTCCTTCTGCTCCTCTCCCTCTTTCCACCACTTGCGAACGTATTGTTTCGCAGCAACTCTAATATTTTATTGTCGTTCGCAACATAACTGCTTAGACACCCACCGAGAGTTATGAAAGTCTAACGAAGAAGCAACAGATTTTACGACAAATAAGCAACGTAAACAAAATCAAAACCGGAGAGAAAATAGAATCAATTTGCCAGTCTCTGATGAGAAGTCATACATAATCAGATCGCTTTTATTTGTTCATTAATTATTGCTTCCAAATTAGGAACAGAGCTTTCTGTTTTTGATAGAAATGGTTGGGTCGAAGGATTCAACCCCCGACCTTTGATTGGTTCTTTATTTTCTCAACCTCGAAGGATTAAAATGAAAAACTTGACCTTGATAATGCAGTTCTATATTTAAGAGATGAGGAATTATGTACATTATTTACATTATTTACATTTGACGGATATTTGTCTTCATCTTGTTTGTTGTTGACACAATGTTTCAGCTGATATACCCTCCTGCCTTCTTCAGGTGTCTTGGGGAAATTTCGAACCTGGGTTTTCATTCCTAAGAGCGCGGGCTACTAACCTCAAAATTCCGAGTTCGATTCCAAGCAGTTACCTGAACAACAACAACAACAATAATAAAAAAAAAAAATAATAATGGTCTACTCGCCGAACCTTCTCAATCCACTTCTCGTTTCAGCTTGTGGAGGCTTGCATGAGCGTGTCTTGCTCTCCACTGAAGTGCCACCATATTTGAAGTAGTTGTACCACTCCTAGATCCGGACTCCCGTTTGCGCCGTGAACAAGGATTAATCTTCTCTCTTCGCTCCTTTGCACGACATGGGCTCAACTCTTCCCCCCCTCTTCATCTAAACTCCTCCCCTCGTCTCTCTCCCCCTCCCCTCTCTTGATCCGACTCCTACTTTTCTTCACTCCTACTCTCCTTCTCTCTTCTCGATGCAATATCTCTACTCGATGTATTCGGGCGAAACAAAAATCCGACGAGAGCGCATTATATGGTCAGTAACGCTGGCGACGTATCTCACCTAAGGGATTTTTTCCTATGTGGCATTAGTTTTGGCGGGAAAAAATAAAATCGGTTACTCTTTTAGCTAGGCTTTTAGGTAGTTAGGCGTTCACCACAACTATTGTGCTGTAGCATGACTCCAATTATATTTACTGTAAATTTATCTCTCTTACCTCATTCAATTTCTATCTTTTTCTTTCAGTACCAACCCGACCAAACCACCATGTTCGTCTGTAAGCATCAGAGGAATTAACTTCACTGCAATTCTTATGACAGGTGGGACTTTATTGATTATTTTTTTGGCAATTCTAGGCTGCGAATGAATGGGCGGAAATAATGGTCGACCTCTGTACATGTTGTGTACAAGTTATTGAAAGTCGTGACACATAAAATCCGTTAATACATTGTGCACGCACACATACATAGATATATATACACACATACACTTCTTCTTCTTCTTCTTCTTCTTCTTCTTCTTCTTCTTCTTCTTCTTCTTCTTCTCTTCTTTTTCTTCTTCTTCTTCTTCTTCTTCTTCTTCTCTTCTTCTTCTTCTTCTTCTTTTCTTCTTCTTCTTCTTCTTCATCTTCTTCTTCTTCATCTTCTTCATCTTCTTCTTCTCATTATAATGGTGAGCTGGCAGAAACGTTAGCATGCCGAGCGAAATGCTTAGCGGTATTTCGTCTGCCCTTACGTTCTGAATTCAAATTCCGCCGAGGTCAACTTTGCCTTTCATCCTTTCGGGGTCGATTAAATAAGTACCAGTTACGCACTGGGGTCGATATAATCGACTTAATCCGTTTGTCTGTCCTTGTTTGTCCTCTCTGTGTTTAGCCCCTTGTTGGTAGTAAAGAAATAGGTATTTCACCCGTCGCTACGTTCTGAGTTCAAACTCCGCTGAGGTCAACATTGCCTTTCATCCTTTCGGGGTCGATTAAATAAGTACCAGTTACGCACTGGGGTCGATATAATCGACTTAATCCGTTTGTTTGTCCTTGTTTGTCCCCTCTGTATTTAACCCCTTGTGGGCAATAAAGAAATAGGTATTAATACTTATTTTGTAATTTTTGGCACAAGGCCAGCAATTTTGAGAGATAGAGGAGGAAGTCTTTTAAATCGACTCCGGTTATCGACTGGAACTTATAAGCATCAGTCGAACAGATAGAAGGCGAAGTCGACCTCGGCGGTAGTTGAACCTCGAACGTAAAAACACAGAAAGAAATGCTGCCACACACACTCCGCCAGTTCTGTCGTATTGAATAATGCCACAGATGATCAGAATGGCAAAGTGAATTATAAAGAAGACGGGAGCACCAGGGAAGAAGTATTTTAAGGTTTCGAAGGTAACATCAGAGAAGATATCTTCTAACATAGCAGCCATGAAGAAAAACTCAAGGTTTTTAAGAAAGAAACAGCAAATATGAAATTTCAATTTTCGACGACGGGAGACATAGTGAATGAAAATTTAATTACATAGCCTTACTCTTATTCTATACATTTCATTTTTTATTTTTATATTTTTGCCATACTTATACCTTATTTTTTTTAGTTTTATAAAATCATCTTCGTTGCTGTCTTAAGTGTTTTTCTTTAAAGTTATATTTGATTTCCCTTTTCCAAAACTTCCGAAATGCTAATACATTTTTTTCATGAATAAATTTTATTTATATCTCAATGGCATAAAAACATAAATTTCCGAAAAATGAAACAAATTATTCGCTAGAAGTGAAATATAATCTTTTTTCTCTGAAATCCATTCTGAAAAATTACGGTGCGTGTAATTCTTTTCCACGGCACATAGACACACACACACGCACGTACACACACACACATATATATAACATATATAACACATATAAAACACATATATAACACACGTATAACACATATATGGCTTGAGTAATTTGAATAACTTGAACAAAAATGAACATAGATAAATAACACTGAGTGGGCAGTGGTGTTTATATGAACAGCGTAGAGAAATACAGGCGTAGGAGTGGCTGTGTGGTAAGTAGCTTGCTTACCAGCCACATGGTTCCGGGTTCAGTCCTATTGCGTGGCACCTTGGGCAAGTATCTTCTACTATAGCCTCGGACCGACCAAAGCCTTGTGAGTGGATTTGGTAGGCGGAAACTGAAAGAAGCCCATCGTATATATATGTATGTGTGTGTATAAGTTTGTGTGTCTGTGTTTTTTCCCCCCAACATCGCTTGACAACCGATGCTGGTGTGTTTACGTCCCCGTTACTTAGCGGTTCGGCAAAATAGACCGATAGAATAAGTACTAGGCTTATAAAGAATAAATCCTGGGGTCGATTTGCTCGACTAAAAGCAGTGCTCCAGCATAGCCACAATCAAATGACTGAAACAAGTAAAAGAGTAAAAGAGTAAAGAGAGAGATCAAATATCATATAGCATAAATTCTCGATTTATGAGAATTATCTCTGCCTATCTATAAGATGTATCATAATTATGAAATTAACTCTAGCACAACATTAGAATACTAAATAATGTTCTAAAGGTGACACGTCATTGAGGAGAAGAACACCCTTATTGCCTGGAGAGAAAAAGACCCCCCACCCACACGTACAGTGGGATATTATAATTCGTTTCTTCTTCATTATGAACATTATGGAGAAATACTGCAATGTCAGGCTCATCTATTCGTGTAATGCACACGTACTTCTGTTCAATTTTCTGGCCCCATGACCTACTAGAAGGAAACGGGTATCATTTCTGTACTGGCTTACTTAAGAAGGTGGAGACACATGGTTAGGGCAGCAGACTCGCGGTCGAGGGAACGCGAGTTCGAATCTCAGACCGGGCGATGTGTGTGTTTATGACCGAAACACCTAAGCTCCACACAGCTACGGCGGAAGGTAATGGCGAACTTCTGCTGACTCTCTCGCCACAACTTTCTCTCACTCTTTCCTCCTGCATCTTGCAGCTCACCTGCGACGGATTGGCGTCCCGTCTAGGTGGGGAACCTATACGTCAAGGAAACCGGGAAACCGGCCCTTATGAGCCAGGGATGGCTTGAGAAAGAACAAACTTACTTAAGAAGTGGTTCGGGTGTTGCCTTTACTATCGCAAGGTCGTGGTCTCGACTCACGGATCAAGTGGTGCGTTGTGTCCTTGAGCAAGACACTTCATTTCACGCTACTCCAATGAGTAACTCTGCAACAGACTGGGGCCCCCTTCCGAGGAAATCGTGATTTCGGTGACTTACACGCCGTGGAAATCTGGCAAGCGACCCTATGAATCTTAGGGTTGTAGACAGTAATGCCCAGGGGTTGGTGACGATAATGTTGATGATTCACTTCCTTAGATTGGTGACATACTGTCAGATGAAGGCCACGTGTGGGATATGTGCCGTTGCAGCGCGTTGCTGCACGATATACCAGACACGTTACAAATTGTTTTCATGCACCAGAGTAACTTGGGTCTTAGAAAAGAAAAGCTTTATATTGCTCAGAACGTTTGCATCAAGGGATAAGTTAAAGTCTGTGGAGGCACAATGGCCCAGTGGTTAGGGTAGCGGACTCGCGGTCGTAGGATCGCGGTTTCGATTCCCAGACCGGGCGTTGTGAGTGTTTATTGAGCGAAAACACCTAAAGCTCCACGATGTTCCGGCAGGGATGGTAGTGATCCCTGCTGTACTCTTTCACCACAAATTTCTCTCACTCTTACTTCCTGTTTCTGTTGTGCCTGTATTTCAAAGGGCCGGCCTTGTCACTCTCTGTGTCACGCTGAATATCCCCGAGAACTGCGTTAAGGGTACACGTGTCTGTGGAGTGCTCAGCCACTTACACGTTAATTTCACGAGCAGGCTGTTCCGTTGATCGGATCAACCGGAACCCTCGTCGTCGTAACCGACGGAGTGCTTCCAAGTTAAAGTCTAAAACGCAAGCACGAGCGTTTAAGGTAAACTCATGAAAATGGTTTGGACAGGTAAAGGGTTAAGGCCTGTATTGTCGATATATTCCCGAGTCCTCCACGGTGGCCCGCCGAGCAAAGTCTCAGTCAGTCCCCCATCTCCACGAGATGCCACTTCAGCTGCCATGAGCAAGTGGCATGTGGACGTCCAACACGATCCAGCAACTCAGTCGGATCTTCACTGAAGAAAACACTGTGAGCAGGGTCTAATTCAGAAAAATCTAGTAACGTGGCCAAACAGTTTGAACAAGCGCTCCTGGTTCATAAAAATAACGGGATGCATCTCAGTTTCTGAGTAGAGCCATTAACAAGCCATAGTCACCCATGGTAACCCATAACCCTGAAAAGCACTCTGGTACCAAAGGAGTTCAGGAGGATCCTAAGTGCCCTGGATAGTGTCCAGGCCTCACAACTATAGAGCAAGGCAGGGAGGACCAGAAACTTAAAGGTCAGAACCTTTGTCCTTTTGCTCAGATATCGGAAGCGCCAAACACACTTGTCCAATGAGCTAACAACTTCACTACCATGTCACAGTGCTATTTATAGAATTAATCGATACTTGATGTCGCTGGTTCTCATAGCAGCCAAATCTTCATCGAAATCAAAAGGAAACAACACATTTCACAATATAGTCATTTGCATATCTTTTAACATAGGAATGTCCCACTGGAGCTAACCTAGGGCTAAACAGTATCAATAGCAACCAATGTATATTCAAATACACAGTAGGGTAAAGGCGGCGCGCTGGTAGAAACGTTAGCACGCCGGACGAAGTGCATAGCGGTATTTCATCTGTCTTTACACTCTGAGTTCAAATTCCGCCGAGGTCGACTTTGCATTTCATCCTTTCGGGGTCGATAAATTAAGTACCAGTTGCATATTGGGATCGATCTTATTGACTGGCCTTCTCTCTAAAAACTTCGGGCCTTGTGCCTAGAGTAGAAAAGAATACTGTAATTTGTAGACGAAGAGACTAGCTCGTTACAACTTCCATATGTTTTAACATAGGAATGTTTCACTCGAGCTAACCTTGGGCTAAACAGTAGCCACAGCAGCATCACCGATAGTAACCAATGCATATTCAAATATACAGTAAGGTCCACAAATACTCATAGCCATGATATATGGAACTATAATTTTACCGGAAGCGCATAGTCATTATATCGACCGGTCACTTAAGTTTTTCGTAGGTCTGCTCCATCAAAGCGGACTTACAACTGTCAACAACAAAAACAAGATTAAACTTCTGGTTATTTTACTTTGAGATTGGAAGTTACGTCTCTAATGCCATTTCAGATTCCATCAGAAAATAATTCACTTCACTTAGAGGATTAAATATTATGGAGAAATGTGGTTTTAACAGAAAATCCTTTAAATAAATAAAATTGATTTCAATGCTATGCCGAAGGTCACGTATTTTAGTGAAAGATATCATCTAACTTATCCATCCTTCCATCCATCCATCCATCCATCCATCCATCTGTTTCTCTCTCTCGTTTCTTTCCTTTACCCACCCTCTCTCTATATATTATCTATCTATCTATGCTTCCTTCCCATTCGCTGTATATATATACCTATACCTATGTATGTATGTATGTATGTATGTATGTATGTATGTATCTATCTATCTATCTCTATATCTCTCTATATATATGTATGTATATATATATATATTTTTTTTTTCTATCTACCCGTCAGTTGCTTTTCGCTTTCTTTCTCTCTCTCTCTCTCTCTCTCTCTCTCTATATATATATATATATATATATATATATATATATATATATATATATATATATACATATATGGCAAAGTCGACCTCGGAGGAATTTGAACTCAAAGCGAAAAGGTTAACGAAATGCCGTGAAGCATATTTGCCCAGCGTGTTAACGTTTCTGACAGCTTGCAGCCTTATGATAATAATAACAATAACAATAACAACAACAACAACAACAACAACAACAATAATAATAATAATAACAACAACGGCAGCAGCAGCAGCAACAACAACAACAGCAACATAAAATCAGTGGTCAGGTATTTTCAGTTAATACGACACTGTTAGATTTCGACCTATGAATAATTAAGCATTCCACGATGACATTTGATTTCTTCGACCAACAGAAGAATGATGAAATGTAAGGACACACCCAGATGGGATTTGAACTAAGAACCACAAGGCACCAAGCAGAATTCTGCAAAGGATTCCTGTTTAATTCTCCAAATTCCTGCACTTTCTCCGTATTCCGCATTAAATAAATTGAAAATTGAACGCTTAAATCTCCAGTGAACAAACTAATGTAATTATGGAAAAACTTGGAAAAATTTAAAGAAATAAATGACATCACCGAGCGTCTACAGTTCATTAACGTAAAGTTGGCCTCGTTGCTCGCCAAGATAGTGAATTACATAAGCGGCTTCGAAAATATCCGAACATGGCGCCGGTCCAGGAACGAGCAGTAAATTGAGTCGCTCGTAAATAGGGAAGGAATGTTAGGAGAGACAGGAGCAAAGCGGATCTAAATAGATGTGGTTGCCTAGGTCGGCCACTAACGCTATAAAAGAAATTACAAATGCATCCAAACATAGATACATACATACATACATACATACATGTGTATACGTATACGTATATATACATACATACAGACAGACAAATATATATACACACATACGTATGTTCGCACACGTGTACGTACATACATAGATACATATCTTCATACACATGCCTTCTTTCTGTTTTCTTTTCTTTTTTCTCTCTGTCTCTCTATCTCTCATCCTCATAAACTGTAACAGAGATAGCCGTGTAGTGATGCTTATGTGTGCGTGTGTGTGTGTATGTATATACATATATATATATGTACACACAAACACTCACACACACACACACACACATATATATACATGTATATGTATATATATATATATATACATATGTATGTAAATGTATATGTATATATATATATGTGTGTGTATATGTACATATGTATGTAAATGTATATGTATTTATCTATATATGTATATGTGTGAACATGTATATGTGTATATGTGTATATAAGTAGCTTGCTAACCAACCACATGGTTGCGGGTTCAGTCCCACTGCGTGGCATCTTGGGCAAGTGTCTTCTGCTATAGCCCCGGGCCGACCAATGCCTTGTGAGTGGATTTGGTAGACGGAAACTGAAAGAAGCCTGTCGTATATATGTATATATATATGTGTGTGTGTTTGTCCCCCTAGCATTGCTTGACAACCGATGCTGGTGTGTTTACGTCCCCGTCACTTAGCGGTTCGGCAAAAAAGAGACCGATAGAATAAGTACTAAAGGCGGTGCTCCAGCATGGCCGCAGTCAAAATGACTGAAACAAGTAAAAGAGTAAAAGAGAGAAAAGAGTATATATACACACACACATAAATGTTCTTGTACGAGAAAAAGAAAATGGAGAAATTAAAATATAGACATCAATTTATTTGAACAAATTCCATTCTCCTGCAAGAATATTTATATACACATATCCATCTATGTGAAAGTAACGTCTTTGGTTTTTTCATTGTTTCATTGGATACAACCGGGGAACTTGGTCAGTAACATCCTTTTAAGAGAATTTGATATTGTTGATGTAATTATGCACACACACACACACACACACAACACACACACATATATATATGTATGCATATATAGGTATATATACATGCATGTTTGCATGTAGCTATATATATGTAAACACACACACAAACACACACATATATATATATACATATATATACATATAGGGAGAGTTTACGAAAAAACAAAAGACGAAGACAGGTGGTGTACAAAACAAACAGGTGTATTAGTATAACGCTCTGGAATAGAAGAAGTCTTTTACGTTTCGAGCCTACGCTCTTCTACAGAAAGGGACTCAGAAAAAACGAGAGAAAAAATGTGTGTAGTGGCTAACGATCTATCATGGCGACTGTATATACATATACATACATACACACACACATATATACACACACACACACACACACACACATATATATATATATTTATATATACATATATATATGTATATTTAGGTTATGATAGGTAATGTTGTCAAGAAGACCCTAAAATGTCAGGTAATGCTGAGTAAGTGCTATGGACCGACCATAGTTAAGCTCCAGGTTCTGTGCTTATGCGAATGAGGAGTCCAACATCGGTCATATATCAGCATGCGTATATATATATATATATATATATATATATATATATATATATATATAATATATATATATATATATATATATGTATATTATATAATATATATATATGTAGAGAGATTTCGAAGTGATGTACATATATTGTATATTGAGAATAAGAAGGTAGTCAGAATGTTGGATGATTATATATATTTATATTTTCATTTTTAGCGCTTTCTTATATATACATATGTGTGTATGTATGTGTACTGAGATATGAAATAAAAGAATGTAGAATGGCAGAAGAAACCGAAATGCGAATAATGTACACTAAGTACAAACATACTCATATACATACATACATACATATACGGACATACACAAATGCATACATTTATACATACCCTTGCGTCGGAAATTAATTAGCACTTCTCAAATTTCTACATTTTCTTACATTTTCTTAATTTAATTAACTTATTATCAGAAACGAACTCGTTTTTAATCAAAAATTTATTAAAACATATCCCAGCACACCACATAATTGTTATTAATCGTGAAATTTAGTCAATATCTTGTTGCTCCTCCTTTGGCAGCAATGACAGCTGCTACACGGGTCGACATGCTGTCTATGAGTGCCTGCAGGTACTGTGCAGGGATGGCCCCCCTATGCAGCAAGAAGTGCCCCAAACAGCTCGTGTCGGTTCCTGTATTGCTGCACATTCAAATCCCTACCCAATCGACTCCAGAGGTTCTCAATAGGGTTCAAGTCAGGTGACTGGCCAGGCCAGTCCATGACCGTCACCCCATGGTCCTTGAAGAAACCGGTTGTGAGCTTGGCTGTGTGGGAAGACGCGTTGTCCTGCTGGAGTACGTACTCCTCGCCACCAAAGAGGTATCCCGTACTATCTCAACGTACTTTGCTGCGTTGATGTTGCCTTCAACGGCATAGAGCCGCCCAACACCACTGTAGCTGAACGCCCCTCATACCATTAGACCACCCCCACCATGCTTCATGGTGGGAGCAATGCAGTCTTTCTTGAAGCGCTCACCCCTACGGCGTCGCACATGGATAGGCTTGTCACTGACG
>NW_021832665.1:0-10000 GCF_006345805.1 Octopus sinensis | reverse complement strand
GTGAAATAATTGTGCCGTATTGTTGTTATGAGATGAGAGTGCGATTTTTGTTTGGGCGGATGGCACGGGGCCCAAGCCTTGGATGTACCTTAAAGGTGATGCCAACATCATTTGGGCAATGTTGATGGAATATTTTCCACATCATGCAGATGATGTAGCGCTCACGACGACGTTGGAGAGAATAGAGTTTTAGCTTTTCTAGCCGACCCCAATAGTCGAGGCCTGTCATGCCATCTATCTTTTTTGTGATTGCCCTTTGAGGTGCTTCAACTTTTATGATACCTTGTATTGTGTGGGGAGACCACAGTGGACAACAGTATTCAAGGTGGGGTCGGGCAAAAGTGGAGAAGAGAAGGATAATGGTGTGGATATCTCTCGACTGGAAAGTTCTGAGAATCCAGGAACACATTCTGCGGGCCATGTCAACTTTGGTATTTATATGAGTGGCCCAGCTTACGTTGTTGTCCACAATTACTCCCAAGTCTCTGATGTCGTTGGACGCCGCGAGAATTTCACCTGAAGGAAGGGAGTATGGGAGTTTCAGGGCATCCTCTTTTCCAAAGTGGATTAGCTCAAATTTATCCTCGTTCAGCAGCATATTGTTTTTTTCTGCCCATTGGATAACAGCCAGTAGATCTGACTGAAGGCATGTCCGGTCACTCGCCTCATTTATGACCTTCTGTAGCTTGGAGTCATCTGCAAAGATTTTTATGTTGCTGTGCTTGATGATGTCATTAATGTCATTAATGTAAATGATGAAAAGAAGTGGGCCCAGCACAGTGCCTTGCGGAACGCCACTACTGACTTTGGCTGGGCTTGATTTTACCCCTTCAACTACAACATGTTGAGATCTGTCTGTCAGGAAACACTTAATCCATTTCAGTAACTTTCCAGAGACACCAATGTTGGATAGTTTTTTCAATAGGATCTTGTGATCGACCCTGTCGAAGGCCTTACTGAAATCAAGGTAGATGACATCGGTGTTGGAGCCCTCTCCAAAGCTCTCAAAATGTCCTCAAAGTGATGCAGGAGCTGCATTAGGCAGTCCCTTCCATTACGGAACCCATGTTGGTTGGAGATCAGCCGTCTGTTGCTTTCCAGAAATTGGGTTATTCGAGATCTCACCACCCTCTCAAATACCTTGATGATATGAGAGGTGAGTGAGATCGGACGGTAATTCACTGCAAGGGACTTGTTTCCCTTTTTGAAAACTGGGACAACAGACTGGGACAGAAGGTTTTTTGGAATATAGCCAGCATCCAGTGAGTTTCTCCACAGATTAGCAAGGGGAGATGCAAGTTGGTGTCGACACACCTTCAGGACACAAGCAGGGAACCTATCGGGGCCTACTGCTGAATTGTGTTTTATTTCGTTTATCGCCGCTAAGACATCAGGGGCACTAAACGTTATGTCCGATATAGTGTGTTGGGGGTTGACATCACTGATACAGCCCAGATCGGCCATATCAGGATTGCTGAAAACAGAGCAGTATTGTTTCTGCAGTATCTCGGCCATGGATTGGCATTATCTTGGAGAGTGCCAGTTTCGTCAATTAGAGGGCCTACAGTGGAGACAGTGACCCTGCGTTTCCTCGCACAATATATATATATATATATATATATATATATATATATTATATATCTATACATTAATATATATACATATATATACATATATATATATATATATATATATATATATATATATATATATATGTACGTACGTACTTATGTCTCTTCCTATGTTTGTATGTATATATATATATACATGTTTGTATGTACGCTCATAGAAATCCATGTGGGCTGGAACATAGCTTGGCATGTACGTAACGCATATAGCATCCTGTTTATCTGTCTCCCTATCTTCCCTAATTTACCTGCAGCTTCTCACTTACGCACACAAACGCACAAACACATGCACGATACACACACTCTTACACATAGACTTACACACACACACACTCAGCAACACATATTGCATGTCATACACATTAGTCATAAGAGCAATAGATATTATGACACCTCTCTGTAACACACCTTGTTTAAATTCATTCAGTTTATCTCTTCTACACGTTCTCCCTCCATCCTTGCTTCTCACTCCTCTTCCCTCTTTCTCTTTTTTTTCTCGCACACATATTTCTAATTAATTCCAATTAATTACATTAACATTAATTTTTTTACGGAGAATACGTATAGGTGAAATAGATACATCATAGCTTTGATTCGGCGTTTGCCTGTGTCTTGCTTCTGGTAATACCCTTGGAATTACCATTCGCTCTGTGTGTGTGTGTGTGTGTGTGTGTGTGTTTATGAATATAAGGACTGGCTGTGTGGTAAGAAGCTTGCTTCCCAACCACATCGCTCCGGGTTCAGTCCCATTGCGTGGCACCTAGGTGCAGGCGTGGTTGTGTCTTGGGGAAATTTCGAACTAGGTTCTCATTCCTAAGGTATTTTTCCATGTTATTATTATTGTTCCGGTCACTGTCTGAAATCGAACTCGGAATCTTGGGGTTAGTAGCCCGCGCTTTTAACCACGACGCCATATGCCCTTGGGCAGTGACCTGAATAATAATATTATTGAAAAAGTATAAATTAGTTTGGTTGAGCAGAAGGTGGGTTTTAGTGATTTTTTTGAAATTTGACAGCGATAAAATGTTTTTTTTTTTAGCTTTCGTGGTAAAATATCTGTTAATAATGTTATAAATAAAACTTTTTGACAAATTGATGCTCGACAAAAGGGCGTTACAAACTTCAAGTCAGCAATACCTGTTGTTTGGTAGTTATGATGGAGAGAATGGTAACTAAACTGGAAGAACTGGATAATCAAGCTTAACGAGCACTGCGGCAATGATTTACAGAGATCAGCTTTGATTAATCGGTCTTATTATCCTGTTTGGGTCCTGTAGCCGATCTTCTTGTGTGCTAATTTTCTTTTAGGTTTGAATAATGAAACAGGGTTGGGGGAAAAAAAGACGTTAGCCAGAAAACATTGAAGGAATGTCTGCGAATGTTAAGGTGGTGTGGAGAACGAAAGAAGTAGTGCAATTATTTAGGAAGCTAGTATCGCATAAATAATTTTATGCAAAAGAGATGGCATTAGTTCAAATGCAACAGAAGGAGACATATTTGGACAAACCACAGAAACCTGTCATGATGAGATGTATTAGGAGAAACAGCACTAACAAAGGATATTAGATACATAATAACACATACATACTTACAAACAAACAAACATACATACAACAGTACACACATAATGCATGCATGTATGCATACATACGTATATACATACATACGTATATATGTATCTATAGATGTATATTTCTATAAGTGTGTGTACGTTCGTATTCATCTTTGTTGCCCACCACAGTGTGATAACCAATGTTATTGTGTTTGTATCTGCGTAACTCAGCGGTTCGGCAAAATAATCCGATAGATTAAGTGAAAGATGAAGGATACATGCATACATACATACATGCACACACAAACACACACACACACACACACACACACACACACACACACACACACACACATATATATATATATATATTTATATTCATTTACTCTTTTACTTGTTTCAGTCATTTGACTGCGGCCATGTATATACATGTACATATATACGACAAGCTTCTTTCAGTTTCGTCTACAAAATCCACTCACAAGGCTTTGGTTGACCTGAAGTTATAGTAGAAGACACTTGCCCAAAATGCCACGCAGTGGCACTGAACCCGGAACCATGTGGTTGGTAAGCAAGCTTCTTACTACACAGCCACTCCTGCGCAGAATTCTTATGAAGTCACCGAAATACATGTATTCGTACATACACACATATACACCTGCCTACGGTGTTATTCCCTCCTGGTCCTAGAAAGACACCTCTGTACCTTTTTGCTGAACAAAATTCATGAACGATTTGCATATAGTGATGTATGTGCTGTACATTGGATCACTCCCTCCATCAAATCGATGTTGCCTGAACAGGTGTACCACACGTTCAGGTGTCGAAGTAATCACAGAGCAACAAGAAACGAAGAACACAATGTACCACCCAGTCGAGGAATTGAAACCACGATCTCGCAGTCGCAACACCCTGTCCATTGGGCCTTGTATCCTAACCATTGTCACATGCATCGGTTATGACGACGGGGTTTCCAGTTGATCCGATCATGGGAAACAGCCTGCTCATGAAAGTAACGTGCAAGTGGCTGAGCACTCCACAGACACGTGTACCCTTAATGTAGTTCTCGGGGTGATTCAGTGTGACAAGGCTGGCCTTTTGAAATACGGATATAACAGAAACAGGAAGAACCAGTGAGAGAAGTTGTGGTGAAAGAGTACAGCAGGGTTCGCCACCACCCTCTGCCGGAGTCTTGTGAAGCTTTAGGTGTTTTCGCTCAATAAACACTCACAACGCTCGGTCTGGGAATCGAAACCACGGTCCTGTGACTGCGAATCCGCTGTCTTAACCACCGTCACATGTATATATTTGATTTTGATTTTTCAGTTTCAGCTAATGAGCTGTGGCCTATATATATATATATATGTGTGTGTGGAGGCGCAATAGTCCAGTGGTTAGGGCAGCGGACTCGCGGTCATAGGATCGCGGTTTCGATTCCCAGACCGGGCGTTGTGAGTGTTTATTGAGCGAAAACACCTAAAAGTTCCACGAGGTGATCCCTGCTGTACTCTTTCACCACAACTTTCTCTCACTCTTACTTCCTGTTTCTGTTGTACCTGTATTTCAAAGGGCCGGCCTTGTCACTCTCTGTGTCACGCTGAATATCCCGAGAACTACGTTAAGGGTACACGTGACTGTGGAGTGTACAGCCACTTACACGTTAATTTCACGAGCAGGCTGTTCCGTTGATTCGGATCAACCGGAACCCTCGTCGTCGTAACCGACGGAGTGCTTCCATCCATCCATATATATATATGAGTTGCCTGTGGAGGTTAAAGTGTGTTAGAATTTTGTTGATGATCATAGTTCATAGCACTAAAGTTTTATGGAGAACACTGTAAGTCCTACGGGCCATCTGTTATTCCTACAAGGCTGAAAAATTCTCCATATTTATATAAATTTATAAAACAATAAGAAGGTGGAATGAACAGACTTTATATATATATGTATATGTGTGTGAGTATAATTCATAGATAAATTATATATTTCATCTTTCATGCAAAAACATCACCGTGTTTAGTGAAAGGAAATCGATAGGCGTATGTGCAGTTATATAAGTCTATTGGCTGTGCGACTACGTCTTTATAAATTAGCCATCAGTTTTCTATCCACAACACTAATCATCCTAATTAAGGATGCACCACTTCACAATAGCTTTCCGACTGGTTTTTATGTTTTATTCAATAAACATATCTACAACTTCATTTAAGATCCTCAAGCTCTCCGGAATCATTGTTAGTCTAATATAAATTGAAAATAATGATGATGAAAGTCTAATTAATGCGTATAAAAACGATAAAACTAAAAACAAATAATAAATATATTCCAGAGCAGATTATGACAGGTTTCGATGCTATTTGTGTTTGATGTTTCACCGTAAATTTCTCATAAACCGATAAAAGCTTATTAAATTCTAAATACTGAATAATTAATTTTTGCCTCTGCTTCATCAGCATTGTTGTGGCTTTTCATCATCTCTTAATTTTACTTTTATCTTATACGTGTTTCAGTCGTTGGACTGCGGCAATTCTGGGGCAACACCTTGAAAGGTTTCAGTCAAACAAATCGATCCTGATACTTACGTTTTGTTCTTCCACTTTATCATTTATTCTATATGTCTCTTTTGCCGAACAGCTAAGTTAAGGGAACGTAAACAAACCAACACCAATTGTCAAGTGCTATATTTAAGAGATGAGGAATCATGTACATTATTTACATTATTTACATTTGACGGATATTTGTCCTAATGGCATATGGCATAGTGGTTAAGAGCACTGGCTACTAACCCCAAGATTCCGAGTTCAATTCTAGGCAGTGACTTGAATAATAATAATAATAATAATAATAATAATAATAACAACAACATCGAAAAATACCTTAGGAATGAGAACCCAGTTTTGAAATTTTCCCAAGACACCTGATGAAGGCTGGAGGGTATATCAGCTGAAACGTTGTGTTAATAACAAACAAGATGAGGACAAATATCCGTCAAATGTAAATAATGTAAATAATGTACCAATTGTCAAGTGGTGAGTGAAAGGAAAATACAAGCACACACAAATATGCATATATATACATACACACACAAACACACACTCATATGATTGTATGTGCATAGATATATGTAACCTGTATAGTAGATTTTAAGCGGGCTAATTTAGCTGTTTCTCCGTAAACTGAAACAGATGATGAACAACGTTAATCGATATTGGAATCCTTCTGGATTCTCCTCAGAAGCGTCTACATTAATTTGACCAGTCACAGAGAAACTAATCTGTTTCTATACACATCAAATCTAGAAGGCACAGAAAACTGGAGCTACTAATTTGCATACCATTACTGTTTAACAATTCATTTAATATCAGGGGCCTGTCAGTGATGGGTCTCAGACCATACAGTATCAAGGTATGATATAATGTATGTAACCTATATCAATGCTTTTCAACCTTTTTGCTGGAGCGGAACCCCAAGGAAACATTCCACTGGATCGAGGAACCCCTGTGCAATAATTTAATAGTCTTCTGCACACATATCTGCACAGGAGAATTAAAAATTACTGCCGATTTTAGCAGTTTTGTAACTTCTTGCGGAACCCCTGGATTGCGGAACCCCTGGATTGAACCCTGGTTGAAAACCACTGACCTATATATTCAATTTATAAACAGGACTGAGCTTCCACAAAGTTTCCGTCTACCAGACTCAGTAAACAATGCTTTTGTGCCCCCGGGACTGCAGTAAAGGATATTTGCCAAATGCGAAACCGCCTAACACTTCATTTAGTCTCTCCTTTTCAGTTGCTGGGTCTTCTGATATGGCCGTTACCATTATTGCCGTTATTATGAATTCTATGCATTGTTTTTGATTGATTCCTGTTCTTCATATTTGACGATGCGTCGGTGGGAGGGTCGAGCTGGCATAAGGGTTTCTTACACTCAGGTGCTCCTACGTCGGGTGATGCATGTGGCAGTCAAAATACTTCGGAAGGATTACTTTTGTACTTTGAAATGTTTTCATAGCATGAGGTTCTTCTGGGAACCAGGTGCTAATGTGAAGCTTAACCACTTGCAATTAGGAAGGAAACTGCAAATGGAGCTGTGTCTGTTGATTGTTAAACGGAGTCCACAAAATATATTATGGGTCGGTTGTCTTGAATCACGGATTCCTGGGTGGAGGCACATGGCCTAGTGGTTAGAGTAGCGAACTCGCGGTAGAGGAATCGCAGGTTCGAATCTCAGAACAGGCGATATGTGTGTTTATGAGCAAAAAACACCTAAGCTCCACGCTGCTCCGGCAGAAGGTAATGGCGAACTTCTGCTGACTCTTTCGCCACAACTTTCTCTCACTTTTTCCTCTTGCATCTTGCAGCTCACCTGCGACGGACCGGCGTCCTGTCCAAATGGGGAACCTATGCGCCAATGAAACCGGGAAACCGGCCCTAATGAGCCAGGCGTGGCTCGAGAAAGAACACAAAAAAATCACGGAATCCTGGTCGTCGGTTTCCATGAAACTCGTTCGCAATTGCTGTTGGCCTTTACAAGAGCTCCTCCAACCACCTGATGGTGCAATTTCAGCTTTAGCCCACCGGCGTATGACACTTGAAATTGGTAGGTGAGAGATTTAGGGTATGAGTGAGGGCCAGTGATGCTCACCCGCCTTACAAGATTCTTACTATCTTTACCAAAAGGACCCCACACTGCGGAATTGTTAGAACGTCGGCAAAAGCCTTGCGGCATTTCTTTCGTCTCTTTTCATTCTGAGTTCAGATCTCGAAGGGCCAACTATGGTATCGAAAACTAAAGTACCAGTCATGTACTGGGACCGATGGTATCGACTAACCCTTCTACTCAAAATTGCTGCCTAAATCAGAAACCATTAAATGTTAGTGTGACAAGCTGTGGGTAGACAGATTCTTTAGAGCGTGGAACAAAACGCTTTACAGTATTTGTTCCTGATCTTTACGTAATGAGTTCAAATCCAGCCGAGGTTAACTCAGCCTTTTATCCTTATTCTTTTGATTAGTTTATTAAAATACCAGTTAAATACTGGTGTCGATTTAATCGCTTAACCCTTTGATTGTTTTATTGTTTTTTATGTTTTTGGTTCTGGCTGTTGTCGCTATTGTTGCTGTTTAACACCCGGTCGACTCTGATCAAGCAGACTCGTGATCAAAAGCATAGCGGCCTACATTACTCAGTGAGCCCTTCATTATCTACTGCGGTGGAGTTTGATTTGAGGGAGAATTGGTTGCTATGCCTTGCAAGTTAAGTGACCATTTAGAGGCTACGTCATTGGCTCGATGCAACTGATGGGATTATAGATTATGGATTAATGGCGGAATGTTGTTATCGCCGTCTGTTTGTTGTTGTTTTGCCTGTAGTTCTAGTTTTTGTTGTGTTTGATGTGGTGGTTGTTGTTGTGGCTAGAGTTAATAATATCGGTGGGATTGCAAGGAAGAAGGAATGTCGGATGTGTGTGGGTGTGTGTGTGTCTGTAGGTGGGTGGGGTGGGGCGAAAGGATTGACAGAAAGAGAAAAGAAATGTAGATGAAGAGAAGTAGAGAGATAAAAGAATGATGTAAAGAGTTACACACATGTAGAGAGTATGGAGATAAGAGAGAGAGAGAGAGAGAGAGAGAGAGACAGAGAGAGAGAGAGAGTTAGCAAAAGAGAAAAGTAATTAGATGTGTGTGTATATATATATATATGTGTGTGTCTATGCATATATATATATATATATATAATGCTTGTATATATATATGTATATGTATACACACACAGACTTACATATATATATATATACACATATATATATACACACATAAAAGAGTCGTAGATGAGGGGAAGAGATTGAATAAATGATAGCTATATTGAAATAGTCTGTGTTTGTGTGTGGAGAGAAAGAAAGAGAGAGAGAGAGAGAGAGCGGGGAGAGAGAGAGAGAGAGAGAGAGAACCGAAATCAAAAACATAAAGAACAGTAATAATAAAGGTAGGCTGGAATAAAGACATTGAGAAAGAAGAGAAAAGGAGCAAATATATGAAAGAAAGCGTGGTAGCCTGATTGAAGGATATATATATATATATATATATATATATATATATATATATATATATATATATGTATGTATATATATAATGTGAAAAACTGTGCGAGAGAGGAAGAAAGAGAGAGAAAGAGAGAGAAAGAGTCGGAGAAAGAGAGAGGGAGAGAGGGAGACAGAGAGTGAGAGAACTGCTTCTTACTGTTTTATCTCTCCGGTTCAATAAGCTTATATTAAATGAAATATAGCTTCTTAAAATACAGTCGAGTTATTAGAGACGATAATTACAAGGTGGCGAAAGGGATTGAACCAATCAATTATAAAGGCTCTGTGTTATTGTTCGTGTTGTTGAACCGATAATAATGGCGGTGGTGGTGGTGCTGGTAATTGGGATATTCGTCTAAGAGATATCGGCGGTAGTGTGTCAGACGGTGGTAACTAATGATAGCTCTTACGTGATGGAAGATGGCGGCGTATTCTGTTGTAGGAAATAGTTACGGCGGCGAAAAGTTGATGGTATTGACTGGTTGTTTGGTGCTAGAAATGATTATTTTGGTCGTGGTGGGGAGTACATACGATGGTAATGAGAGTACTAGCATTATTAGTAGGTGTTGGCAAAGATGAGGGGCAATAATAGCTTTAGGGAGAGGCTGAAGGGTGGTGTTCTATATCGCGTTAAATGGTGGATATGTTCGGTGATGAATTTTGATTGAGTGTGGGACGTGGGGATAATCGCATTACAGGAATATTGACTATAAAATAGTGTGTATTGTGTAGGAGG
>NW_021832664.1:25000-29836 GCF_006345805.1 Octopus sinensis | reverse complement strand
AAAGGCAAAGTCGACCTCGGCGGAATTTGAACTCAGAACGTAACACAGACGAAATACCATTTCTTTATTACCCAAAAGGGGCTAAACTTAGAGGGACAACAAGGACAGACATAGGTATTAAGTCGATTACATCGAAAACCCCGTGCCGTACCTGGTACTTAATTTATCGACCCCGAAAGGATGAAAGGCAAAGTCGACCTCGGCGGAATTAGAACTCACAGCGTAACGACAGACGAAATACCTATTTCATTATTACCCACAAGGGGCTAAACACAGAGGGGACAAACAAGGACAGACATAGGTATTAAGTCGATTACATCGACCCCAGTGCGTAACTAGTACTTAATTTATCGACCCCGAAAGGATGAAAGGCAAAGTCGACCTCGGCGGAATTTGAACTCACAGCGTAACGACAGACGAAATACCGCAAAGCATTTCGCCCGGCGTGCTAACGTTTCTGCCAGCTCAACTGGAAACCGGTGTTGGTGTGTCTACGTTATCGTAGCTTATCCTCTTAGTCAAAGAAACCTATCGAATAAGTACCAGGTTTAACAAAATATAAGTACTAGTGTCAATCCATCCGACTGAAAATTCCTCAGGGCTGTGCTGCAGTTTAACGACTGAATGACGATATATAAAGTATATCTTATTGAAACCCCTTTTATTACTATTTAGACAGTTTGATTTGGCTCTGTGCACTTAAAGTTTTCGCCGTGTGTGTGTGTATATATATATATATATATATATCTATATATATACGTATATGCAATATACATTGACATATATTCATATATATGTGTATATGATATATATGTATATATAATGTAACACATGCATAATAGACATAATATATGTATATAGAGATTATTACGTTTCGGGTTAGGGTATATATACACACACACATATATATATATAGTTGGATATAATATAATATACTATATATTATATATATATATTATATATGTATTTAAATATGTATATATATATATATATATATGTATTTAAGTATGTATATATCTATCTATATATAATATGTATTAAATATGTATATATATATATATGTATTTAAAGGTATATATCTATAAAATATATATATATGTATTTAATATATATATATATGTATTTAAATATGTGTATATATATATATATATATATATATGTGTGTGTGTGGTGTGTGTATTTAAATATGTATATATTTGTATATATTTATATATGAGTATATTTTTATATATATACAAATATATATGTATATATACAAATATATATGTACATATATATACATATGCTATAAGCATACATATATACATATGCCTACATATTCTTCGTTTCTGAGATTTGACTGCGGCCATGCTGTAACACCGCAGAATTTATTCTTTCTAAGCCTTGTACTTATACTATCGGTCACTTTTGAATACAGGGACGTAAACACACCAACATCGGTGGTCAAACGAGGGACGGGGGATAAACACAGACAAATACATGCATATATATATATATGTGTGTGTGTGTGTGTGTGACGGCTGGGCTTCTTTCAGTTTCCTTGTACCAAATTTACTCATAGCAGAAGACGCTTGTCTAAACTGAACCCAGAACCATGTGGTTGTGAAAGAAACTTCTTACCACACATATAGTATGTGTGTGTGTGTATATATATATATATACACATATATAGACACACATATATATAAATATATATTTCTTTATTGCCCACAAGGGGCTAAACATAGAAGGGACAAACAAGGACAGACAAAGGGATTAAGTCGATTACATCGACCCCCCACCAAGTGCGAAACTGATACTTTATTTATCGACCCTGAAAGGATGAAAGGTAAAGTCGACCTCGGCGGAATTTGAACTCAGAACGTAACGACAGACGAAATACCGCTAAGCATTTCCCCCGGCGCGCTAACGAGTCTGCCAGCACGCCGCCTTACATATATACATACCTATATATACATATACGTGCGAGTGTGTGCGTATTTCTTTGACTACACCATCTCTTGACAACCGTAGTAGTGTTCGCATTCACGCAATTTAGAGAGGTTCCGCTATTGACCAGCTTTGGGAAATATGATTAAGTACAGGAGTCGATGAAAGTCAATTTAAAATTCCATAAAACGGTGCCCCAGCTCGGCCACAGTCTAATGACAAACAGTTAAAATATAGAAAGATATCTTTATATATAAAACTGTAGTTGTGTGAGTGTCTGTCCCCTTCGATTTAGATTCCTAACTACTCCCACATTTTGCGGTGCAGTTTAACCAAAACCGGGTATCTTATAGTCGTGATTCATATCGAGCCCTTCTGGGTATTAGCGCGCGTCTACGATGAGTCTACGATTTTAAAAACAATTTACCATCATTTTTTTCCATTTTTAATGCATTTTTTTGCTATTTTTTGGCTATAACTCTCTAAAAATGCTGTATAGTTATTTCCCTTACAAACCCGAGCAACGCCGGGCGATACCGCTAGTCAGATATAAAAAACAACAGACGAACAAATATATATCACACACTAGAAGGGTTTAAATGGGAAATCCGAGGAATTATTTTTTAAAGGTCCCCTATATTAGACGGTCTCTCACGAGTGGGGAATATATATATATATATATATATATATATATATATATATATATATATATATATATATATATATATATATATATATACAGATATACATGCATGTATACATATATATATATATGTATATTTATACACATATATACATGCATATATACATATATATATATACATACATATGAATATATATATATATATATATATATATATAATTTCAATATAGGGTGGCAAGGAAAATTTTGTAGAATTTTTTTGCCACCAGCGGCCCAGTGGAAAAAATTAAATAGTCATAGACCATTTTAAGTTCAACATTAACATTAAGGAACGGCCATAATAGGCCATTCACCCACTAGAAATAACAGCCAAAGCTTCTACCGCAAATAAAGATTAACCCCGTAAACAGGAGAAAATTAAAAAAACATTTACCCTGTAATTCTTGTACGGTATACCGTTTCATCTGCTGTTTAATGGTAAACTAACCTGATAAATGTAAATATCTGTTCCGACTTGAGCTATTTCTTGCTGAAGAATCTGAGGCTTATGGAAGATTGGCTTGATTTAATTTAATCAGGTTAGTTACCATTAAACAGCAGATGAAACGTATACCGTACAAGAAATTATAGGGTAAATGTTTTTTTAATTTTCTCCTGTTTACGGGGTTAATCTTTATTTGCGGTAGAAGCTTTGGCTGTTATTTCTAGTGGGGAATGGCCTATTATGGCCGTTCCTTAATTGTTAATGTTGAACTTAAAAATGGTCTATGACTATTTATTTTTTTCCCACTGGGCCGCTGGTGGCAAAAAAATTCTACAAAATTTTCCTTGCCACCCTATATTGATTAATTGATTTTTTGGTTAATTCCGTAATTGGAAATCGCGGCTTATATTTATTTGCTGCCGATAAATTTGGCGCGAGTGCGACGATTTGAAAATTTTAGGTCAGATATTGCCGTGGCAGGATTGGGTATGCCTCGTGTAAATATCTGTTCCGACTTGAGCTATTTCTTGCTGAAGAATCTGAGGGCTTATGGAAGATTGGCTTGATTTAATTTAATCAGGTTAGTTTACCATTAAACAGCAGATGAAACGGTATACCGTACAAGAAATTACAGGGTAAATGTTTTTTTTTTTTTTAATTTTCTCCTGTTTACGGGGTTAATCTTTATTTGCGGTAGAAGCTTTGGCTGTTATTTCTAGTGGGTGAATGGCCTATTATGGCCGTTCCTTAATTGTTAATAATATATATATATATATACATACATATGAATATATATATATATATATATACACACATATGTATATACATGAATATATATATATATATATATATATATATATATATATACTAAGCAATAAGGGTTCAGCAACGAATTGCCTTACCAAATACCGAATTTAGAAATAGCAGTCAAAGGGTTTTAGCTATTTCTTCTAACTAAAAAGGGAGATCTCAGTAAACAGCAATTGGAAGGCTGACACAAACAGGTAAGAGAGAATGAATTAACCGCAATCTATCAAGCATTTTTAAAAGTTATCCACGTTATATATATATATGTATATTTATACACAGATATACATACATATAAATGAATATATATATATATATATATGTGTATATACATATATACACACACACCCACATATATATATACACATACATAGATATATATGCATATATGTACTTACATCTACAATATATATTTATATACTTACACAATATATTATACGTATTTATATATATATATTATATATTTATACCATATAAATATATACACATATATAATATATGAATATATACACATATACTATATATAACTATATACACATATATACTATATATACTCTTTTACTTGTTTCAGTCATTTGACTGCGGCCAGGCTGGAGCACCGCCTTCAGTCGAGCAAATCGACAATGGGACTTATTCTTTTTGTAAGCCCAGTACTTATTCTATCGGTCTCTTTTTGCCGAACCGCTAAGTATTAATATACATATATATATATATATATATGTATGTATATCTGTATATATATATATTCCCCATTCGTGAGCGACCGTCTAATATAGGGGACCTTTAAAAATAATATATATATATATTATATAAATATATACACATATATACTATATAAATATATACATATTTATACTATATAAATATATACACATTTATACTATATAAAGATATACATATTTATACTATATATATATACATATTTATACTATATATATATATACACATTTATACTATATATATATATATACAT